>NW_009204898.1:0-18144 GCF_000690835.1 Fulmarus glacialis
GGGGGGGGCAGGGCGCCAAGATGATTGGTATTGGAGAACTTGGTATATAAAGAAAGGTTGAAGTATTTGGGTTTTTTCAGCCTGCAGAAGAGAAGGCTGTGTGCAACCTAATCACAGTTTTCCAATACCTCAAAGGTTAAGTATAGAGAAGATGGAGGTTTTCTCTTCGTAATGGTGACTGGTGACAGGACAAGAGGCAAAGAGCACAGATGACTACCAGAGAAATGCCAACTGATATAAGAAAAAAATTCTTCACCTTGGAAACAAATAAAATTTGGGATAAGTTGCCCAGAAAAATATTCCTCACTGGAAATATTCAAGACTTGGCTTAACAAGGCCCTTGATAACCTAATCTAGGGACCTGTTTTCAACAGGAAGTTTGAACAGATGATTGCTCAAGGTCCCTCCTGACCTAGACTTTCCTATGATCTTATGTAGTGCTTATGACAAAATTAATGAGTTAAATTGAGTAATGAATGACAGCATGTATTTATTATAAATGTCCTTAATTTTTTATGTTTTCAGTAAGATATGCCAGTATTGTAACTTTTTTGTGATGATTGCATCCTCTTTTTGTTTGGAGTTATTTTGATACCATTTTCCAATTTGTCACAATGACCTGCCATCTTCTAAGTGCCTTTTTTTAAACTATAGTTTGATGAGTTCGCTACTCATTTACGCACAGTAAAAATTAATACTTGAATACTTTGGTAAAGACTGTGATGGTCTGTGTGAGAAATCTGTAGAGTTTGTCAAGAGCTTTTAAAGCCCCAATGGAGAGATTTTGAATTCTTTTAAAGTTCTTTCAGACTTAAAAGATCAATGGCACAGATTTCTTTTTCACACTTCTTTCCCTCTGTTTATATTTGAGGATTTTTTTCCTGAACTATTCACACCCACTCTGATTTTAGGGTATCTCAGCAATATTTATATTTATAGTATCTCAATGATAATATATTTATTAACTATCTGTTTCCAACAGCAATCACAAAACACTTAAGAAAATCGTGGTATGTAATTATAAGGTCTATAATGGAGATCAGAGTAACTGTGAACACAATGACTGTAACAAACATTTTTAAAGTTTATTGTTAGACAGTACAGATGGTGCATTAGAAAAAAACCATTATTTTAACTAGCTGAGTCCCAGAAAATTTCATGATGCTAGCTGTTTGTCATATTAATTTCTTCATATTAAATTTAAAGCAATCTGCATCTGACTTGAGTTTGGATTTCATATATAACACTGTTCAAAATTTTTACAAAATGGTATTAAGATGAGATATTCTAAGCCCCATCAAAATACTGCTTGCCTGTATTTTTAACACAATATTCATTTTAAAAGTGATTGAGGACATTGCAAATATAGTTTGTATTTTTTCAGTAGAGATTATAAAAAAGCAAGCAGCTAACTGAAGTAAGTGAACATCTGTGGCAGCTTATCAATTTAACCAAGGGAAATCTATTGCACAAGATGCAGATGCATGTCAGAGACAAAGATCTCAAGGATCTTAAACCTTTGCAAACCATACTTTCTTTTTCACTTGTCCTAAAAAAAAATTTAATATTGTCAAGACCTAATTATTTTGGGCAGTCAGGATAAGATGATCACTATTTGCCCCACAAAAGGTTCAAATCTCTTCAGTGTGCAAGACACTCCCCCTTGTTTTAGAGTTCCTTTTCCTGAATAACCTGTTTTGAAATATATTTCCACAGAAATATTCTAGGCATTCAGCAATTTGAGAATAAAGGGCTTGACAAGGGTAGTTTACCCTTTATATCACCAACACTAGGTAACAACAGGCCATGATCTGTTTTCACTAGGGGAAAATGGAAGAAGAAAACCAGAACCTGTTTCCTATCTCTGCAAGAACAGCAAACAAATTAAGAATGATGGGATGAAATACTGGGCCTAAAAAGGCAAGTAGATACTTTGACTGGTTTCAGTGTATTTTCAAGGTTTAAACTTGACAAAAATCTAGGGTGGAACTGCAAAAAAACAATTCAGGCAGCAATTCTAGATTTGTGTTCAATGAGATTAAAGGCGAAGAATCCAGTTCGTAGTGTATATGTAATACTGAAGTAACAAAATGGGAGAGAATGAGAGAAAACATGGAAAATACCAACAGCAGAACAAAGGCTGATGGTAATAAAGGTAAATAATATGGAGCTGAAAATAATTTCTTGATTAGATAGAAAATAATCGCCCTTAGATTTACTGACAATAGGAGAAATGAATTGGTTAATGAGAGGTAAGGAAGAAAGTGGAGTAGTAAAGGGAGAAGAAAAGGGAGATCACTAATATTTTGTTCCTCATTTCCTAAGAAAATTGGGCATATATGATCACACTTTCAATCCCTGGTTTCAAATTCAAAAGTGAAATACAAATCTCAAAGATAATTTTAAAAGTTTTGTGAAAACTAGCAGCTATGTAGTGGAAACTCAGAATACGACTCCCTTTGAGAGAAAGGTAGGTGTTGTCTGACTGAAAGCTAAGCAAATTAAACACGGGGACCTGGTGAGGATCAAAGGAGCAATGGGAACAGCAGAGAAGCCTTTGTAACCTAATGGAGCACAGTGAACTGGCTGGTCCTTAGACCACCAGAGGAGAACAATTAGCCTATTGTCCTTGTTGCAACATCCACCAAGATGACTCAACAAAGATCTTCTCCCTACAGTGCCATGCAGTAAAGATGTGTGGGACTTATTGTGAGATGCCAGGGCAACAAAGAGAATTTTGGGGTTGTGTAGAACTTACGATGGGTGTGTTGGGAAGGAACGGGATGAAGGTAGAGTGGGTAGGAACAAGTGTGGGACAGTAGGGAGAAAAGAGGGTAAAGAAGCATATGTATACTTCTCTGACTAAGCCCTGCGCTTTATCACCTCAGCATATTCTGCATTTGTATTAAATCCTGTTTCTAACTTTCTAACCTTGTCTGTGGGCATGCTTTGTATCCTGAGCCTGTACATGCGAATAGTAGCAAACTCCAAGCTGGACTAGCTGATGAGTAGGATAAGAGGTGTGAGTGCCAGCCACTAGAGAGAGAGAGAGGGACACCATGCTCTGAGAGACCCATCAGTCTAGCGGCCAAAAAGTGGAGAGACCAGGGTCTGGGAACTATGCTTAAAGTGAGTGTCTAAGGCCTGATGCTGGAGAGCCTGTAATGTGTGTGCATGCAAGACAGCAATCAAACTTAAGTCAGACTAGCTGACACAGGTAGGAAGAGAGGTCAGAGTGCCAGCCTCTGGAGTGGGACCATTAGTCAGAGTTGAGAGCCTAGGGGCTGAGCAGGTGGAGGAGACCAGGATCTAGGGGCCAGCTGTGGGACAATCCTGTTATGTGTGTACGTTGAACTTCAGTCCTGATCAGATGGAGAGGGGAGAGAAGATGGGACTGTCTGTGCTGTTCATACTTATGTGAAAGCTGTTTGTGTTGACGTGCGTTGCGGTATAAACCCTTCTCACTGTACATTCTGTACAATCTTAACCTGTGTGGTTGTCCTTGTATGTATTGTTTCCATCGTGTGTGTGCGTGTGCACACACCTATTGGGAATACATGCTCTACCTCGCTGCTGGCGGGAGCCTTGTTTCTGGGGATGGGACAAGAGAAGTTTTAAAGTCCATCAGATTCATCTGCCTCTAACTGGACTATTACACGGTCCATGTAGCAGCCCCTGTCTGGCTCAGCCACCAACATAGAGTAGTGACAGACTGAACCTTGCTGTAGTCTTTCCAACTGAGTGGAGTCAAAGAGATGAAGTAGGTAACAAATGGTAAAATTTATAGTAAGTTAGGCTTCATTACTCTTTCTGCTTGTGAAACCAGTAGTTCACACGACTATTCTGACTGGGGTTTTTTTAGGGTTTTTTTTCTTTTTCTTCTTTTCTTTACACCAGAAGGATAATATCATGTCTGGACAATACAAAGTATTTTACTGGTATTTCATGGGTTGTATTAGAATCAAAGGAACTTTGGGCTGAATGCAGCTTTTCTCTTTCTGTTGCTTTCATTGTATTGGACATCTTGAGTTCAAGTAATGGGGACAATACCCAGGCATCAATAAATGGCTTTTTATTATTTAAGTATTCTGACATTTTTTGTTATTTCCTTTCTTTCACATCTATAAATTTAGATAAACCAATACTTATGCTTCAGCTAAGTTAAAAACTATATATACCTTGGAACTTTTTAACAAGATAGATGTTGCTACCATCTTTGAAGTCAGTATTTGTGTTTTAGATTTTACAGAGGTTTTTCAATGCCTATTTAGAACAAGTTAATATAAGTTTTCCAGTAAATCCTGTTGCAAAATGTTGCTAATTGACGTGCCATTTACCAGACTTTTAATTCTTTTTTTTAGAAATGGTCATGGTACTCGCAAACTCCTTTTTGCTCAGTTGTGGTTTTTAGCATGCTTAATATCTTAGAGAAAAACAATCAAAACTGTAAAATTAGCCTTTGTTAGACAACTCCATTGAGAATAAACTCTCTTCATGGGAAAATTATATTGAAGCATTGCATTCTTATTTAATTTGAGACAATGTGAACAGAGTTGAGAATTGTACCTTTTAATCAACAAAATGTAATACTGTTTAAAGATTAAGTTTCAGAAGTGTGTTTGTTAATGATAACTATAATGTAATGTTTTGCTAGAAGTTGTTTTCAGAAGATTTCAATTTGAAAAGTGTCAGCATTTCTTAAACTTGGATGTACAAAACTAGGTTCTCAAGTGTATCTTAGCTACATACAGCTTGGTTATGAAAAATACTGCTTAATGCTTAAGATTGCGCATCAATTATTTTTGAAGATAAATTAGCCTTTTCAAACTAGTAGCTAAGTAGTGTTTAGATATTTCGCTAGATCACTCAGGATGTCAGCATCTTCCCATGACAGTCTCCTGAGACAAATACAACTGTAACTATAACCAGTCTGCAGTGCATGTTCTTCCCCAGATAACTTCTTAGAGCTCCTACACAGACACTACTCATTCTCTGAAAATGAGAGCAAAATTAACATTCCAAATAGCAAACATAAACTATTTCAAAAAATAATGAATAAATTGTTTTCTTACATTAACACTAAATCAAGAAATAATTACTGGAGTTCATAAAAGATCAGCAAAAAATAGAGAGTTGGTTAATCAGGCTGATGGCAAAGATAAACTTTAAAATATCTTGTTGATTTTTTAATTTAGTGAATTCAATCATAATGTTATCTGAACACATTTACATACAATGCACATGGACTGGCGGGGGGTGTTGTCTCTGAAATTTTATTTTACAACCAGAATGCACTTCTTTTTGCTCTCTGCATTCTTTGTCACTTTTAATATCTTTGGTGATTTTTGAAATATTTGGTGCTGCAAATATGACCTGTCATTTCAACAAATGGACTGATTGAATCTGTCAGACTAGTGGAATTTACAGTAAATTCACTGCAGCACAAGTGAAACCATGAGAAGTTTTATTGTCTTAAATAGCTGAATGTAAGAGTCATCTCTTTTCATCAAAATACTATCTTGCTTTTAAGTACAAAAGAAGAAAGTTCATTTGTAAGCAGTCTGCATAGTAGATTCAGTTAGAATACTTACATTAATCTAAATCCATTTTTAAGTATCCAAATGAGAGCAGAAATACTTTCAACCAAAACTGAAGCAGCTGAGTACTTTTAAAATGTTTGGCTGTAAATCCTTTCTTAAGCAATATATGTTGAATATTGTACTGACCTACTGAAAAATAAAGATTTTGTTCTAGGAAGTCCAAAATTACTTCTTTTTTTTTTCTTGATTCCATTTATTTTGAAAATAGAATGTTAACTATTAAATTGGAGACCCTTACAACAGAATCTGTTGCACAAAAATGAAACACACTGGTGTATTTAGCAAAGGTTTAGTAATTTGTTAAATACAACATTTAAGGTATATAATTATCCTTTTTTGGTCACTGTCATTTAAAACATGCTGACCACATATTTTATACAATAATATAGAATAAAATATGACATTTTTCTGAGCTATATTACAGTGACTGATTGTTTTATATAGATAGATGCTTCTTTCTTCTTTGTAATGAATTTTGTTGTACTTTGTATCTTGCCAGTGTTTGATTGACATTTTCCTTGTGAGGGCAGACATGTTTCAGTGCCTATTTTGCTATGTTAAACCTAATAGTTAACTTTGTTATTATGCCTATATGAATACTAACACTGTAATAAAAATCATTTTAATAGTCCTGTGAAGCAGACCACATAAACCAAGACATTTATTTTCATTGAAGGCTTGTGCTAATTTTTTATTAAGAGATGATACATTAAACATTGATACATCCAGCCTCTGATTGAACCTTCAGACTTGTCACATATAGGGGAAGCTGAAGATTTATTATG
Source organism: Fulmarus glacialis (assembly GCF_000690835.1). NCBI lineage: Eukaryota > Metazoa > Chordata > Aves > Procellariiformes > Procellariidae > Fulmarus > Fulmarus glacialis. The sequence continues at coordinate 6,386 of NW_009204898.1, forward strand.
CAATATAAAATTAGGCGTATACTATAAGCTTCATAATAAATGACCTTTGCAGACTGCAGGTTGCCACATAGAATAATTTCTTTTGTTGCACAGTAGAAAGGGATTTGAAAAAACAAATACGAAGACACAGAAGTTGGAAATTCTAAAATGAAAAATATTCTGAAAGAAAATCCAGAATTGTTTCCTGATGAGAAAACGTATTCTAGAAAGTCTGTCTTTCGGTGATGGAAAACCAAAATATGGCAGATGATAGACAAACATATTTTGGCAACACTTTTTTGACAAGCTATAGATAGGAATACTGTGAAATGATGAGATAATAAGTCTGACCAACTTAGATTTTTATAATATATCAAGAAATGCTTGTTAAAGATTTATTAAAAAGCTCACTACAAAAGAATTTATCTGGTGCATATAATGTATAAGTTAATGGAAAAATAATACACCTTGGTAGAAGTAAATATGTATTAAGTAATAAGGAACAATACAGAATGACAGAAAGGTTAACTTCTTTGTAGCGTATTTAGATCATTACTTATCTCTGTCTTTTCTGTTGACTTAAGTACACAGTTGGAAGACCAAAAGACAATTGTTCAGCAGCACAGGCAGCCTTCAGTGGACAATCAGAATGTGCCTACAGCTGAAGAAGCTCGCTGGCATGACGCCTTTGTCACTCTTAAATCTGATTTGACAGAACTTGAAAAGAAGGTATGTCAAAGCTTTAATACAGCTCAGCCACAAAACAGGAATGACAAAAGATGTCATAACAAAACTATCAAAAGCAACATGCAAAGTATTTTGAAAATTATATTGTGCATGAAGCCTAAATAAATTTTGATTTAATTTATTTTTGACTGTGGAAACTGCATTAATTACACTGAAGTATACTTATACATGGTGGGTAAAAAGCTCTAAGTAAAACCACCATTTTTTTCCTGATTAGTTCACTGTAAAAATATTGTATGACTTTTATGAACTAACACCTAGAATTATTATAAAGGAAGATATTCCATTGTGTAGCTCATGTTTATATGGAGTAAAATTAATAGACCTGGGTGTAGACTTTGTTTACTTTTGAAGTGTAGAAAATGTGGCAGTGAGAATGACACATTTCTCTCTATTTAAATTCAAACATTTTTTAAAAGTAGGTCTACAAAGTTGCCAGTTTAAGGACCAGACTTTTATTACAGAGTATTTATATCCATAACTAGCACTTTATTTATACCAGAATCCATATCAGAATAAATAAAACTAAAAATATAATTAAAACTGTCAAGCTGGGACTATTTTACAGAATCCTTTCCCTCTGTGAAATGAGTTGGTAATGCCTTTACTGTAAGTAATGGACTAGTGATGTGTCACTGGAATTGTGAACAGTGCTGTTTACAATCTTTGACAATCTCACCCCCAAAGACTCCACCATTTACGATAAGCTAGTGGCAGATTGTCTAAATAATGAGTAACAGTGTGCACTACGGCTACCCCTGATGCATTTGGTTAAGGCATAGAGGTTTCACTGTATGGTAGCAATTTTATTTTATTTCATAAAACTGAAAACATCTGCTTGTTGCAGTCTGGCAACTGGAGAGATGGAATAGACATTCTAAACGCTATTGAAAATACTAATAATTTTTAATTAGGTAACAATACCAACAGCAACTAGAAAATTAGGAAAAATATATTTTTCATGAATAAAATCTATAGACACTTGGATTATTAAATTGATGGACACGTTTCCTGTACATGTAGTATGCATAGACTGTACCATCCAAGGTTATCAGCTTCTGCGTAACTGCTTTACTGAGGAAACAGGGAAAAGGAATTTACCTGAGAGCACACACATCTCCAGGGCAACTTCTCAGCCTGAGTTGGGTTTTGTCTACATACAACGTGTATGCAGGGTAACCTATATCATAATGTCTCTGAATTTTCACTTGCTGTAAAGAATGACAGTTCTGAAAAGTGTAAATTCATTAACTTTAGTTTTCAGCTGGTATAAATGTCAGTTCAAAACTTACACTTTTTCATAGCTGGTGAAAAATTTAATTTTTTTTTTTTTTAAATGTACTTGGAGCTTTTCTACAGTGTTGCAATACGAGATCCACAGCTACTCACAATAAGCATCTGGAGCAACCACTTCTTGTCTTCTGGAAGGGCTCTTGATACATGTTTACAGAAATTGAATGGCTTGACTGAACCATGGTGCTAACTACCACTGTGAATGGCAGCATGTTCAACACTGTGCCCTGCTTATGTTTTCATTTGGAAGTGAAAGCAGTCATTTATTTTAAGATTCTCCTATGTGCTGCTGTATTAACAAGAAGTGATAACACCTCTTGGGTATGTGAGGAGCACCCACTGTTTTGCGTTTGTCAGGCACATTTGTTTCATATTATGGTCACCCAAAATATTTAACTGGAACCAAATCTTTGTTTTCCATTGTTAGGCATATGATAGATCAGGCTAAAAGAAAAAATAGTACATTTGAGATACGAGGTGAGTCAACTATCTATCTTGTAAGTGAGAGTTTAGTGTCATAGATTATTCTTCCTTTCAATATCCTGCGACTTTACTAAGTGGTGTTCTTTCCTCTGGTCATTTTTTTATGTGGTCTAAGTAATGGCAGCTGTGGAGAGCACTAGAAAAGAATCCTTTCAAAATGTGGTGCAAGAACTCTCAAATATTTTGTACGTTCAGTTGCTCTATGAAATGTACATGTAATATCTTATATGTATCATAATTCAAGATACATTATTATGTGTAAGAATACAGGAATCCAAATGGTGCATAACTTGCAGATTATTATTTTCTCCATCCTAAAGACTGATTCATGATTTTCCCTAGATTTGCAGAACTTTGTCATTGGCTATGAAATATGCATTTGCTGGTAAAGGAATTAATATCTTGTGATAGTCAATCAAATGAAACTTTTCTTAAAACAGGAAACTTTGATTCTGTCCTTAATTTTTTTTTTAGTTTCATTTATATACCCTTATTATAAATGGGGAAGCAGATAGAGTGACTGTAGGGATCTGTATACAGGACAAATGTTCCCTACCTATTTGTGGGGAGAAAATGGCCACATGTCTACAATAGAACTGAGAGGTCATTGCCAACCTCTAGGTGACGGTGTTAATACAAGTGTAGTCACAAGTCTATGTATATATATATGCATTTCTCATCAGTGTCCCATCTCCCTACCAGGACAAAATTGCATACCCTTGCCCTTCCACGAGAAGAAAACAAAGCAAATAATTCTAATTGTTGAGGGAATTAGGACTGCAAAGCAGTTACCAACTGCACTTGCTCCACGTGATGGACCTGATAAATTATCAGTCAAGGTCAAGATATGAATATAAATATTTTTGCTTTTCTGTCTCCTCATGAAGAAGCAGATTGCAGCTATAATTCCTAGCTTTTATATAGTCTTTCTCCTCCCTTTTCTTCATCCTTGCTCCTATACCCATTTAAAACCTTTCATCATAAATGTCATGGCTATTATGTATTGCAGACAAAATGGATGACTGGGAAGAATGATATCAGAAATACCTCTCTGATACTATGCCTGCTGCTGGACTTTTCAATTTCCTCTTTTGGGGCAGTTTGCTTTAGAAGAAAGAACAGAATGATGGAGGTCTGTCTGGCTCAGTTTCAGCCAGCTAAGTTAGTAACTAGGATGAACAGGGAGCCTATATTTCTAAAGTTTTCCTTTTTTGTTCACATTTTTTCTTTAACATTTCTTTTACTTAGTGGCAGAACAGCAACAACATTGCCTCAATGGCAGATGTAATCCTTTGATATCAAGATTCTGGAAACACTCTTTGTGGACTTGGGATATAGGAAGGTTAGATTTCTTTCCCTTTTTGTAACTGCAGAGTCCTTGAAAAAAAAAGAAAGAGAACAAAAAGAAAATTGCCTCGTTGTGGCATCCCACAGTCTTGTTTTTTCTTACAAAGTCATATGGCAGATCACAGTTGATTTTCCTCAGTTGTGTGTTGATTTGGACTGTTATAGTTCTGTAGAAAAGTGATCATTTTCATTTATAGAGATTTTAATTAGCTCTCCTCAGTGGTGTTTCAACAGTTAATAATCCCCTGAAGAAGTTTATTCTGATTGATGATTCTATGTGTTTTGTAAACCCCTTGGGTTTTGGGGTTTTTTTTGGAGGCAAAGAAACTTTTGGATACACTGATTCACTCAGTAGAGGTGAAGCTGCTGCAGCAGGTGTCCCGAGGCCCAGCCAGCAGCAAGACTGTCACATATTTGTGACAGGCACACAAGCACACATACACACAATGCATATACATATATAAGTGGCCGGCCACACAGATCAATGCAGACAGAAAACACAGCACTCATACAAACACAAATAGCACCAAAGGTCTTATCCTGTTTCCCTCTCCATCTGATTAGGGTGAAAGTCAATTAGTGGAAAATATATACATATATGTACATATATACAGCACGGATCCCTCCAGTAACTGGAGCTTACACATTCTGCCTGTGCAATCAGAGACTGGGCGGAAATGTGCCCTATCATGTGAGCTTGTAGAACTTCTGCCTTTTTAGAGGAGGTATAAAGGATGTGTTCATTCCTTGCTCTTGGTCAACAGAAGGATATATAATGTGGAATACAGGTTTCTATAAGATACAACACTTCTTTCAGTGCTGGTTTTTATTATTATTATTTTTATTTTTATTTTTACTTTTATTTTTAGAAAGAGGAGCTGACCAGTTGTTCTGGACTTCAAAATGAGCTTTTATATCTGATAATGAAGTTAAGGATGGCAACTTTCTGGAGTTCTTCAGGAAAGTCCAGTCTGTAATTCAAGATTTCCAGGGGGCATATATATTTTACATAGAGAGAAGATCACCTCAGTGTTGTTATTTCTGTTTTGATTTCTGACAGGATCATTAACAGTTCAAGCTTCTGCATGATCTTTGTATGATTAGGGTTTTTTTCCCAGTAATTTCTTTCTTTTCAGAAAGAATGAGCAGTCTCTGAGGAAAACACATTCTGTTGACACATCTCTGTCTCAGTAAACATTCAGAAATTGAATCTGTACTGTCATAGACTATGGAGGTATGTAGAATGATTCCTAGTGATAAGAGCTTTCCTAGATCCTGGCAGAATTTTGTTTGTTTGTTGTCTAACCACCCCAGTAAAATAGCACCTGGTGCTCTCAGGACCAATAGTTTCTATATACCTAATGTTTCATGCTCATCTTCACTTTGGTTGTCTCCAAGTGTGATTACACTCAGTGTACTTTGTCACCAAGTAGCAGGTCACTGTTTTTCAGACTGTTGGGTTTCTCAGCTGTGGTGATGAAATCAGCTCAATGTTCACAAGAAATGCCCTTCCACCTACCCTGGCTTCCTAGAGCAATGATGTCAAGTGTGTCTGTAGTGGAACGGCAAGGTCATTTGGGCATCTATATTGTACGTGTGCCTTGGATTCAAGAGAAGCAGAAACTGCATTTCGTATTCTAGAGCCCCACCTTTGCAGTTCAGGCAAAACATTTCCATTTCATATCCAAAATTAGCACATACAATCAATGACAGCTAACTAGTGATTACAAGATCACTACTGGCGTAGAGTTTTGTAGCAAACTGACAATGGGAGATCTGCTCCATAGTATTCTTGGTGATCTTGATGTGTATGACCAACCTCGTTTAGATCTGCTGGCTTCCCACCATGAAGAAGGCATGAATTGGAGGCATCAATTCTTGTACTCCCATTTGCATGAGCATAAAGGCTTTTTTGGGAGGACATTCCTTATTCCATCATCATATTGGTATACATATTTCTGTTATTTCTACTGTGATCAGACATTCCAGTTAAGATGGAAAAGGAATCTGACTGCTTTGCTATGGCACACATAACATAACACCCTGTAATTGCAGCTGTAGTCCGATTTCAGTTGTCCTTCAAAGCCTTGCAGTGTTTCTAGGGTTTTATTTCTGTGGTTAAAGTAAAACTGAAACAATGCCAAATGCATTCCATACTATGTTCATACTAGACGAGAAAGCTTGGCTTTGAGTGTTAACTTCTGCAAGTACTGCAATGGAAAAACTTCTCAGATCTCTAGTGATAGGACATATTTATGAACCTATGTATGCTCTTTCACTTGGAGAATTGCAGCTACTGGTAACTAATCTCTTTGTCCTTGTTTATCAGGATTAGTTTGTTGTAATTTGTGCAGTTATTTAATTTTGTTAAAGAGATTCTGACACCCTATTTTCCCTATCTGTTTGATTTTGGCATTTATATACTCAAATTCGTAACAGGAATCTTCAACTTAGATTATGCTTTGGCCATTGTTGCTCCATAATAATAGCAAGTTGTATGTGTGTGTACATAAGGACGTTGATATAAAGTCTCATCCTAAAGCATCTTCTCCTGTGAACTGAAGTCCAACAGTTACACTTCTGGGGTGTGAAGACTTAAAATCTTCATTATTAATATTAAATGCATATTTAGTTTTGTGATTTAGTCCTATGAAGAATGAAAGTCTTTCTAAAAATTGCACTGAATAATGCAAAACAACCACAACATTTCCCACATTTTTGTTTAGTTTCACCATATTTTTAAAGTGATGACAGCATACGTGTCAGATATTTCCAGGGTGGTGTAAGCTACTTTTCCTTTACCCAAGGCATTCAAAGAGGACATGCATGCAAAGAGAGTGAGTTAATTTCATAAGTCATTGATGACAGCGTAACCACTGAGTAGCATAACAAAACAGAGCAACAAGTCAATTATACGTTGTCATCACTAACGTGTGAAAATACCTTCATAATTCTCCCTCCTCCAGCCAGGACCATGTTCGTATTTACAGCACAAAGGATTTACTCTATAGTTCAATGTGTCACTTCAGGGAATTTGTAGGAAGAAAGTAAACAGAGACAGACATTTGACATTGTCCAGGATGTGAAATAGACTTTTTTCCATTTTACAGGAGCAACTCTTCTGTATATGCATTTTCAAATTAGAGTGAATTACAATTTGAATTAAAGACAAGGAAAGCAAGACTTTTAGGGTCAGTTTCAGCTGAGTTTCAGTTTCTGTCATCAAGAAATTGGAAACTAGTGGCATCCACAAGTGAATGAAGTTTATGAGGAGCAAACTGTAATTATATTAAATATTTATAGTGTGATGACTGGATGGCTACGACTGGTAATAGAATACAGAACCTTTAACCTCTGAGTAACCAGTTTCAGTCTGACCTCAGTCAGTTGTGACTGAAGGTTGCTACCATGTGACAGTTATCGGTGGCCTATGTGAAATGTGTTGCTAGTCTTAGCCTAACTCCAGGTGAATAGGTGGTGATCTGTGTGGGCCAGGATTGAATCATGTCAGCAGAAGAGTACAGCGAACGTTTCTCTGAAGCAGCTATTCCTTTTGTCCCCTGAATCAGATACTTGAACATCTGCAAGCAGCACTTTGTCTTTCTTTACATGTATGTGATACAGTGAATCTACATCTAAGCGTTACTGCTCTGAAATTTATTCACAGCACATACATACTTGCTATTTTTCTCTTCACCAATGTGATTTTATGTGGTCTAAAATTCCTTTTATTGATATGCTAGATTTATTGTTTACTATAATGTGTATATGTATATGGATGTTGGTGGCTGGATGAAACTTGTGCAATACTATGAATATATCTAGATGTTTGGCTAAACATAGCATAGGATAATTTCACAGTATTTAACTTTTAATCTGCTTCTTTTAATACTAAACTACTCTTTCATATTGGAAAAGCACTTTTTTTTTTTTAATGAAAATGCAAGATTTTGCATTTTTGCATTACCAGCAAAGTTTTCTTTGCTGGTAAAGTCATAGTACAATAGCCTTATATTTTTTTAAGGTTTAACTACTATAGGAATTATTGAAGCACTTTGTGAGTTTTAACCATTTTATGTAAACCATTCCTTATCATCAAAGGGTTATCTTCTGACATTGCACAGGGATAGAACTATACAGTAAATAATGAATTGTGGGACGCAGCCAGGCTTGCAGAAAATAACTATTTGAGGGATGGTGCATGAACAGAAAGCTGTAATTTTGACAGGTGGCAAGGTGTCGTGTCACCAAGCCCTTCTAAAGCCTCATATCTCATACCTATTGATTAATGGCTCTAATTAAGGAATGAAATCAAGCATGTGAAGACAGGGGATCGCTTTAGGTCCTTGTTTGGTAGATTTCTCTTCCTGGCGCACAACTCATCCATCTAAATATCACTGCTCTTTCATTTATTACAGTTGGATGATACCAAAAGAGAACTGGAGGAGGTGCATGCTGATCTTGTCATGGTCATGCAGGAACTTGATTTGGCAAGAGCTGAGGTAAGAAGACGTGTGTGAGCATCGTCTGAAAGAATGCTGGAATACCAGCTGGTTGTTCGTCCCTTTTGTGGTGGTGGTTAGTGAATGCTTCTTGTACTTTTATTATTTTTCTTTTTTTTTAATACAAGAAGGAAATTTTATTCTTACTGTCCAGTTTTCTGATTTCAGTGGCAATATTGTATATTTGCATATATGTAAGATCAGGATACAGCTCTTCATATGTAAACTTGCAAACCCCATTTATTCATGCTGATTTTGTTTAAATACAAAGCTTCAAATTAAAGTTTCAAATTTAAAAAAAAAAAAACTGAACACTTTAATAATGTGAATTTTGGTATTGTGAAATGGAGGATGAAATAGAGGAGTTTTGTTGATGAATCTAGTTCATTCATTAACACTGTGTAATATCAGCTGATTTCCCAACCTGCCCCTCCCCTGATATTATTACGTGTTCCAACTTAATTTCAAGTACTCTGAAAACATTCAGCTGCTTTTGCTAGCTGCAGGAAGCCACAAGTAGGAGTGATAAGATGGCAAATAATTTCAAATTTTCATAAGGTTTATAATGCATTAAAACCTTCATATATTTAGACACAAATCAAAATAATTCTAGAGTACTGAAAGTTTAGAAAAGTAATTACTGAATAAGAATTCAGATTTTTTATTTTTCCCCCTTCATTACTAATAATTGATAACCAATATATTTAGCTCTTTCAGTTCTGTTGAAAATTTCCTTTTGATGTGTTCTAATTGCAGTAAAATATATATCGTTAGCTTATTTTATTAGGTATTCATGTTGGTACAAAACTCAGCCAGTGACTGGAGACTCGAACCTTAGTAAGTAGAGGAAAATAGTGCAAAAATATCTGTATTAACTTATTCAAAACCTCAGATTTAGGCCTGATTCTTTAGCTGGTTGAATTTTTACTCAAGGGCTAAAGCACAATATTCTTAAATATTTCTAAAGAAGTAATAGAAATGCAACTTAATAAAATAAATCATGAGTCTGCCATATGGCTGATGTTAACAGATTTTAATTTAGCCAGGTATACTCTGATTATTGATAATTTCATATCTGCAGTTTAAAAAAGAGATTTAATGGATTCAATAGGTATAAAAAGTTTTATATAAAACCACATTTGCATATGTTTGTAATCTTACACAGATATAGTCACTTGTCTCTTAGTTCACAAATCTGTGCAAATCCTAGCATTATAATGAAAATCTTGTAATGATTAATTGTATCAAACACATGAATATAATCTAGCATTTATTTATTTATTTATTTACTGGTTTGGATTTTACTACTGTAACACCAGCATGTAATATTCAATAGTCCCAAAAGATACACTGTGGGATGCTGACTGTAACATATGAAGGGAATACTTCTATTCACGTTTTGTCATAACTGTGTGCTGTACAGTATATTTTATCATCTAGAGAAATTACGTTATGCTAAGGAACTTTAAAAAAAGTTTCTTTCCCTTCCTTTGTTTTGTTAGCTTTTCTATAATGTTTTTTTATAAATTAATATTACATATTGTGTCATCTCTTTTATTTATATTTTAAGAGCCTTTATTTAAGATTAGAAACAGCAATAAAATCATTGCTTACTGAAGCAAGCAGACTTTGAATCCAGCTATGCACATTAGAAGGATGTTACACACTGCACACTTTTAATAATGATCATTTAGAAGATAATTTTAGCATCCACACAAGGGAAAAATGGATTTTTGATGAGTTCTTATATGACCATATGTGGTATTAGTCAGTGTGAGGTATTGCTAGCGAGCTCATTGCTTTCAAAAATCAAAGTTAAATGGTTCATCTATCATCAGAATTTGTGTCTGGGCGACTTGTCTGAACATCAGTATGATTTATGGTTTGAATTGGAGGAGTCAACCATGCATGTTTCTTAGTTTATCGTTTTATGCTGTCTTCAATTAAATGTCTATAAACACAGTGATGGCTTTATGACATTGTCCATCAATAAAGACTATCAGATTTTGCATGAGAATATGTAATTTTCAGAAAAAATAATGACCTTTTGACTTCTATGTGCCCCGTTGTACACATGATATATACGACATGTTTAGACTTCAGTTTTTATCCCAGATCCATTTGATTTTAATCTTGCAGACTAATTAAGAGAGTGGCCATATTTTATTTAACATAATTCAGATAGACTACCATCTAGGATTTTTTGATGAAACTATCAAATAGTGATATATTCTGTAATAATAGTAAGATATAACAGGTGCACGTCTCTCAAAGTATTTAGAAAATATATTATTTTAATTGTACTAAACCAAATTGAAAGTGATATCAGAACATTTTATTGCATATTGATTCAGTATTTGATTATTTTACCATTTCAAGGTGGTTTTTTTTCCCCTAAGACAAAATAATGCATACATTAAAATTAAATTAAACCATTCTGCAAAATGGATGAATACTAAAAAAAACATAGGCTCTCATTTTCTTCAGGGACATTGAATAATGATACTTTCACTCTTCATATTTATGAATTACGGTATAGTATACACAGTGGCAGCATATGGAGGTTGAATCATTTTCTGCACATCTGTGCCCTGATATTGCTGTCGACAGCTATGCATTGTAAAAAAAAAAATTAGTATTCCAGTTCTTAAGGCTATACTGAATATCTTTTCAATACGTTTTTATTGGAAAAGTGTATATTACGTGATTTTTTTTCATATGCCATGTAAGCTGAAGGTGGTTAAAGTACCACTTAGCTGAAATGTAGTTAGCATATCTTCTAAGTAAAATTTGGACTGAAGAAGGAAATATTTCATATGTAAAATCCAGCTAACACTGGCATCCATGTTCCTATCATCGTGTATATTCCAACAGAGGGAATACATGAGACATGGAAAAATATGTGTTTGTTCAATGTTTCACTGATAAAGGTTGGTGAAAATCATAAACATAACATGATCATTCCAGCCTGCGTAATATTCTTCTGAGCTTTTGTGGAGATGCCTGCTGTAAATTTTTCTGTCCCATGAGGCCATGAGCTGAATTCCTTTTGTGTTTTGTGCATTCTCCTAAGTTACAAGTTGGCAGACACCAGATGGTGCTAGGGAGACAACTGTCAAAAATCTATACAAACTTAAGTCAAACAGAAGTTAATAGTGTCTGAGGTTGTGCTGTTGAGTAGGTGTCTGCTGATGGGTAGGCGGATCTTCCTTTTGTTGTAACAATTAATATCCTTGCAAGTATGCCTTCTCAGGCTATTTCTTTCTCTTCAATGCAACTAGAATTATTCCATTTTCAATTTCCTATTATTCTTTAGCTAGGTACATAAAAATATGTAGAAAAGTAAGTAAATATATCACTTCTGTTCATTAGTTAACTGTTTCATAGAATCATAAAATCATTAAGGTT
>NW_009204899.1:0-14032 GCF_000690835.1 Fulmarus glacialis
GGGCTCGGCCTTGGCCAGCAGCAGGTCCCTCTCGGAGCCAGCTGGCATTGGCTTTATCGGACATAGGGGAAGCTTCTAGCAGCTTCTCATAGAAGCCACCCCTGTAGCCTCCCCCGCTACCAAATGCTTGTTGAACCCAAATTGCAAACCCAATACAGTGCATTAGGATAAATCTACCATTTTTAATAATGGGATTGTAAATGAACCGTTTTTAATAATGGGATTATACATTGCATTCATTCATTGTGCTTCCAAACTCCATGTTGAAAAGAAATCTGCACTGAGCAAAACAGCAGCACGTAAGCTTTTTCTTAAGTTGGAAAGGCTACTCCGTTTAATGTAGTGATGATAAAATAAGTCCCTCCCTAATCTGTGTATCTTAAAATATAAAGAGGAATTATGATTAAGAATCTGCAGTGCTCTGCAGCCAACATGCTTTCATGCTGCCCTGGAATATAGCTCAGTCTTTACTTCCATTCGTAGTTCAGTGGCTTTGCTAAGAAAGCCAAACAGAGAGTTAATTATGGTGTTTTTTGTGATGAGGACACCTGTCCACTAGGAAATGCGCTGAGACCCTCAACTCAACTTACATCAGCCAGAGAACAGCTGCCAGATGGTAACTACTTTTGGTCACTTCCAACCTGGTTGAATTTGAACTGGTGACCTAGAGGTGAAATGCTTTATATCCTATTACTAATTCCTTGAGGTTTCCAGTTTCTCATCCATCACTTTTTTTCAAATGACAGCACAGTATATGTCTGAAATCTCAAAACAATTACTGTTTCACATATGCAGTGTGTGTTGCAGAATCTGAGATGTGCCTTGCAAGGCTTTCGCATTCAGTTTGTACACTTAAAAAAGGTTAGCAGAAAGAGGATGGTTCCAAAGCCGCCTGGGAGTTTTCCCTCTTCCTTACCAATGCACTTTGTCACAGTTAGGTATGTTCTCTGTTACTTTTGTTAACCACTATGTAAAAAAGGCTTTTAAACCTCCTTTATTTAAGTGGAATTCACTGTAATGATGTACATCCTCTGAATGACAATTTAGGACGAGAAATTGTGTGGGTTTTTGACAGTAGTTTAGTTGTTTGGGAGGGGTTTTTTTTTCCCCCTTCTGCTATAGAAGTGGAATTTCTCTAAACCCCCACAGTTGAACATGTGTGATTAAAGCAGCCAAAAAACTTCCAACTGTCTCTATAGTCTTTGTAATTGAAAGGCTCTGAAGACATAATATCTCTTAGCTCCTCTCCTAACTTACCTTCCAGCTCCCAAATCCAAGCATTTCTCCACTGCATGATGCTCAAGAAAGCCTTTTCATCGAGAGGGTGCTCTCGTATCACAAAAGGGAAATCTGAGCAGGAAATACGTCAGAATTTGTAGGATGAACAGTGCTGTGGAACCTTACTGTCTTTCAGCAAATCCCCTTGATGGCGGTAACGGCTGATGCCCATGGGATAGATGGGTATGTTATCTGCATCTGATGAGGACGAAAATGGTACCTTGAGTTTCTCTATTGCGTACCTGTTGTAGTTGTCTACCTGATGGTAGTTGTCCCACCATCACTTATGATGGGACAACTGATTCCTCAGGGGCAAGTATAAAATATATGGGGGAAAATAGTTATGATTATATAGAGAGTTGCATTATTTTTCTTTATGCTAAATTGAAAAACTGCCGTGATTTCTGTTTTCAAGGGAAGATTATGCAAGAGCTCTCTTTTGGTAAGATAACTTACCATTGGTTTGAAAACAAGATGCCAGTTATGGCATGGAGCTGATAAACAACATCGATGCTTTTCAAGGCTGGGATTTTAAAGAATATGGTTAAGACTTTATCATGGTTGTCTTCTTGATCTTAGCTGATAGGTTTTCTTCCACTGCATAGAACATGCCAGCCCTTGCAGCTAGGTATCTGTGCATCATAAGCAAACGAGGTTATACACATTGTACAAGGTGATGTCTTTTTGTTTCCCTTTGGCTGAATTCCAACTTTTGGTATTACTGCCTGGCTTTGGTCTTGTATGTATGCCCACTTAACTGGTAGGCAGTGATGTTTTCAGTTTTGTTGGAGCCTAATAAACTATTAGGTTTTAAGTCAGGAAAGCTAAGGAACATGCTGGCCCAAAATGTTAACTATCTGCAGTGAGATCTCAGATGCCAGGGCAACAGGATTTTTGAAGCATGTAAAACAAAATCAGAGAGACTGTGAAATACAGTTCTCTCTTACAGAGCTAACTCATGTTATGTTACCAACCTACGGTTCATGTACAGTGCTTGCTCTACTAGATTTTTACACCCTCAAACTTTACTACAGGATAAATAACAGGATTGTCACAAATAAAATACAGAAAATAGAGGGTTTCTGGGTAGTAAAAGTCCACTTGGTTAAGTTACTGCCATTATGTAGTAATAAGGTAAACGGGATGAATCTATTTAACTCACAGAATCATAGTTGCACTGTAGTAGCCACAGTCAGCAACAGCATCCAGTCCCCAGCTCTAATTAAGATTTTTCTTTTGTCTGTGATTGCAAATTATTGTGGCTGCTGGTAGAACTTCTAAAATATGAAGGATAGTTAGGGATGAGGAGTGGCTGCATTTTTTTTTTCTGCCCTTCCTTGCTGTCTTTGAGGAGACAAATAATGAGCAGCTCTTATTCTCCTTAGTACCATATACCCCGGTGGGAAGAGGTTGCATACTCTTTCTCCATTCTTTACACATTTTTCAAGGAATCCTTCTGGGCTATGTGTATGCATCCCAAAATAACAGAGATGCCTGCTCCATGTGTGCATGTACGTTGTCATCCTCCACAAAAGTATGCATATGCATATGTCCTAGGGCTGGATGGGGGTGGAGAAATATATATACAGACACACACGTACTTATCTTCTGTATATGTGCAATAGATTTTATATACGTTATGACATTTTGTAAGACCTAAATCATGTAATCCCCTTCAATGAAACCAGGAGGGAGGTGGGATATATTTGGCTAGCTCTAGCAAAACCTAAGATGGGCCATATGTAATAATATATCTTTGAGTAGGCTGTTTCTGCAGTGTCATCATACTGACTAGAGTCAGATTCTTCCTTGGCTCATCCTGGACACCCGCTTTATATGACCTAGAAAAAAATATGGGGGGTGTGTGTGGGTGTGTATTTTTAGCTAAACTAAAGGGTATAAGCAAGGTTAAAAAAATAGGGTATTGCTGGAACCTCATGGAAACAAGCACTTTCTAGAATAAATGAAATGGAACAGGCATTGTTTCTTTGTGGATTTTTTTTTTAATGCTTGTTGATACATCTGGAGAGTGTAGAAAAATAATTTTCTTTAAATTAGCAGCTATTCCTATGTTGTTGCTTCATAATGTGCACTCAGGGCTAAAAATGAACACACAATCTATTCTGTGTTTATAGAGTATTAGGAGTTGCCTGGCCTCTTTAGTATGTAGGCTTTAATTTAACCTACAGTGGTAACTAGTTCCTAAAATTTTGTCTGTAGTTCTGAGTATTAATAACTGATAAATATATGACTAGTTAAAAAACACCCCCTGACTTATTAACAGTATCTACTTTTAGCAAGTTTGCATTTAGTAAGTTCTCATTTTCCACAGCTTTCTTAAAACCACCTTACTGAAGTGATCTTTTCACAGTGCTGAGTATCAGCCGTTAAAAATGTAATAACCTTGCATTAATCAGCAGCTAAGATTTATATCTGTACCTGCGGCATCACACTAGTATAACCTAAAATAAACAGCATGATGTTTATATTAGTCATGTAACAAGTGTCTTTCTCAGCTTGGTCACATGCATTTAATTTAAAACATATCCAGTAAAGAAAAAATTGCTTGGCACTTTGTGTTTCCATTTTAAGTAATCAATTTTAAAATAGAAGCAGTACAGGATATGTTTTATAAGAGGAGCTCTAAAGAAGAGGACAAATTCTTTCATCACTCCAAAATGTCTTTGAGGAGATTTACAGCAGGTGTAGAGGAGAGAAGCTGAGAGGCAGCATGCTTTGGGCAGCCCCGGGCTGTCCTTTGCTGCTGCCCGCTGCCAAAGCACGGTGGGGACTCTCCCTGCCAGAGCTGTGGACACCCGGCCCGTGGCTCTGCTTGCTCATTTCTCCTTCTCCCCTTTTTGTATTCACTGCCCTCCCCAACGTAAATTGTCCTTTATGTTTGAGGGGTTTGCGCTTGCTGTGGGATGACTGAGCTGTGATCCACCATGTGCAAAGGGCTGTCAGGCTGGTGTCTAAGAGGTGAGTTAAGTTCAGGCAGGACTAAAAAGCCCCACTTCATAAATGCTGCAGAGTGTACGTGGAAATGGAGAATTAAAGATTTAGGGAATAGTTTTAGGCTCAACAGTCTGAAAGCTTTACAATTCCACCTGTCCTGTAGGAAAGGAGTATCATTTTACAGGAGCACCGTGTTCTTGCGTGGAATTCACCCCTCAAGGCCAGCAAATATCCCACTGGACAGGTGGAATTTTAAGGCTATGTATTGCATTTCTTGAGATGGGTATATGTGTATTCTTTGCTCGCTCACCATGCTTTTGCATAGCATCCTGTACCAGAACACTGTGAACTCATTTTGAATTTATTGGACACCTAGCACCTATTTAAAACATCAATTTTAAACAGCACTGCAACATCAGATTTAAACTGCAACCTGCTGCTTTTTTTTTCTTTTGTGTTTGAACGTTGCACATTGAAAGACACTCAGTCAGCTAATAGTGACAGAAGTATAAAGTGGATCTGAATCTAGCAGTCTCAGTTGCCTAGAAGCAGAAAGCCAACTAAGCACAACTTTTTTGTTGTTGATACACAGCAATAAAAGTCAGCAGATTCAGAGTTAAATTAGTGAGAGACAAATTTTCACTTCCCAAAGTAGCTAATACTTTCTCTATATGTAAGTGGACTTGACAGGTAACTTCTGATGCAAGTTGCAGTTCATACTGCCTTGCTGTATGTATTAAATCTTTGCAATAGTATTGCAAGATATGTAGCTAATAGAGCAGATATCCTTTTATCCGTCTAACTTTTACAAAGTTTTCATTAGACAACTGCTTTCCTTGTAAATACTTCCTTAGAAACTGCTTTCCTTTCTAAATAGCAGGCTTGTCACAGACCTAGAATATCCAGATGAGAGCTATGAATGGACATCTAATAGCCTGATTTCTACCAAAACGACCTAGCTCTTGAGTATAAGTACCATAAGCATTGCAGTGCCCACCTTCAAATGTTGACCACCATGCCAGAGACATGTCATAAACCCTCAATTTATATGCTCGGTAAAAACACAAAGCCTACTGCTATATATCTCAGTGGAGAAGTAGTATTTTTACTTATTTGTTTTTAACAATTGTTTCAGGTGCAGAAGTCCAGATTATTCATGTAACATCCATAAACACAAGCTTTGCTTAATTTTCCAATTGCTACGAGTCTAAATAAATAGTATGAGAAGACATGCCAAAAAGTACTATATCGTGTGTGTTAACACTGAAAGTTGTGAATATAAAAGGGTCAAAGTACAGAATGTTACATATACAGTATGTGTGCAGTTGCATATGCATGTTCATAGACATGACCTGAGTTCAACAAATATAATGTCAAAAATTTGACTCTCTGCCATTTGTTTCAGGCAGTTATTTGGCAGAAGACCAGGGTGTCAGATCACAAAATGGCCTGTATGTCAGTTCTGGGAACAGCCGTTATGGGCAGTATGGTACCTTTTCAACACTGCTGTGAAGATCCTGAGGTGAGTTTAAGCTTCCTTCTCCCAAATCCACTTAAAGCCTGTCCATGAAGAGAGCTAAATCAATATACAAAAAGGAGGAGACTTTGAAAAAGAGAATATTATCTCCAGATTGACATCTGATTAATGCATTTGATTCTATTACTGTCCTCTCTGTAAAATTAATTGGTTTGGTGATTGAAAATCCACTCCAAGAATCATCTAGTCAGGACTCATGTGGCACTGATCAAATGGCAGTAAAAACAGTTGTGATGACAAATGCAGAATTGCTGATGGCTCAGAGCTGTCTAAGTTGGGATTCCTGGCCCACAGGCAGGTTGTGCTCTGATTAATATCTGAGCATTTATATCGTTCTCATCCTCGTGGCCTCTTAGCCTTATACTCTGAAGAATATCCCCTCAATTTCAGTGAGGGGCACCTGAGCAGCAAAAGAAAGAAGGCAAGTTATGCAAAATTTCCACTAAACATATATTTCAAGGAAATACTAGTTAGTTTTCAAAAAATTCAGTGCACTTGGCTTTCTTTGCCCCTGTTGAAATTGAGGGAATTCCTCATGATGTTCTTCTTTGTCAAATATTTTCAAAAAATTTTTTACTTTGGTTCTATTTTAGTTGGAGACGTTCTTATAAAGGGGAGTCTTGCTACTGCTGATCCTTCAAAGTTGCATTTTTCCTGTATCTTGTAGTAATAAATCTTGATCAGTCACATAGATGAGATGAATCACCATCTGTAAAGTCCCATTATTTAGACTTTAATAAAGTGTGAATATATATATGTATGTATTAAAGTTTAATAGCATTATTCAGACTTAAATCTTGAGTTTGTCAGAATGCTTGTAGTATATATATGCAGGGAAATGAGGGGAAAAAAGCCAAGTTGCTTCTTGTAGTTTACAAAGTTTTAGTTGCTTATGTCTGAACAGAACATCCAGAGTCGTTCTTACCTGAATCAAGTTGGATGTGCCCCACAGGGCAAGTGCAGGGGGCTCCGAAGGGAAGACATGGGGGTATTTAGAAGGGACTAGCTTGAAGGAGGCACTCTGGTTCTCACATTACCCCTCTGCTATATCATGAGGCATCCATATTCCTTGAATAGAAATTGGGGAACATTCTATCTCTCTCTCTGTCTCTAAATAGTGTGTAAAATACCACGTGCATCATTTATAGGTGTATAAGTGATCCATGCATATTGCTCCCGGACAAATCTACGTTCAGAAACCATGGACATTTCTAAATTAAGCAGCCAAACACTATGAAATGGCAGAATTAAGGTTGCCTGTCTAACCCTTTCTTTCTCCCTTTTGTGCAGGTATTGGAATAGGTTATTTAATGACAAGGCATATGCTGCTTTTTTCCTTCCCATTAGGTCCATGCCTCATTCAGTACACAGAGCAGAGGGCAGCTCTTTAATTCTTTTCCTTTCCTACTTGTTCATTGTGTAGCTTCATACTCCTTTGCTGCAAAGTATACTTTGAGGACAAAAATAATCTTGCTATAAACAACTTTTCTGTAAGCTGTACCTTACTAACTCCAGAGTTAAAACTTCTGTAACAAGTGATTCGGGGGTTTTAAAGACTGGCCTTCTTCAAAACATCTCCATTATGAGCACTGAATGAAACAAGAACACATTTCAAGCTGACTCCAAAGCATGCAAACTCAGGAGCTACTTGTAAAACAAGAAGAAAACTAAGAAAATAAGGAATTGACACAACTTTTTACATGTACAAAACAGCATCTACGCTTTTCACATCCCCAGTCTTGTAAATGGATGGATCTATTTTGGCTGAAAACTTTCACACAGGAAATTTTCATAGTCTCTTCTTTTCCTGTGGAGGTTAAGTTTAGCAGATACACGTACCACTGGGAAAAAGATAAGTACTTAAGAAAGACATTCTGCTGTCTGCTGAACACAGATATATTTTAATACGTATATAAGTTGGTTTTTATTAAAGTATTAATTTTGAAAATGGTTGGTCTAATTTAAAAGCAAAAAATTTGTAATGTTTTCCAGTCTCTGTAATTTTGTCTTTACACTTAATATACTTTTGTATATAAAAATTCTAATAATTAAGACTAGGTTTAGAAATTGTTGCTAACTTTTAATGAGCATACTGATATTCTACACGGCTTTAAATAGCAACAGCCGTCAGCCATTTCTAAATCTAGCAACTTCTTAAATGAGTTATTTAGAGACTTTCAGTTTTGCTTTAATGTTGTCTGTATATAGAAATATTGTTTGAAGTGAAAGACTTGTACAAATATTTGGGAAGTAGAAAAGGAGCTTGAAGCGTAAAGGAGGAATGTTCGGGGGGGATGTGCTAAAGTTGCAGAATAAAATCTAGAAGTGCTGCATGTTGTTTTCTGATAATCATCCAACAGATATTTGACACCTCTTTTACTTGACCAGTGGTGTTTGGTTATGTGCGACGTTGCTGACCAGAACACTCCAGCTTTAGCACAGAATGCTTATTACAAGGTCAAGAGGGAATAAGGGAGCACATGAGCAGATAGCTGGCGTGACGTAGATGAATGGGAAGGATAGGCCAAATCCCAGGGATTTTAAATTCCGTTTCAAATGCATGATAATTTGGATTTTAGTAAATACAAGTGGTTCTGCCAAAAGCAAAGCTAACGAGGCCTGATTTTTGTGTTCAGTGATCCACCCTGCTACCAGAACATTCTCCAAACTTTCCCATATCTCCAAAATCTCCATCCTCACGATGCCCCAGTGTTCCTTCACCTATTAGTTTAGGCAAGTGGCAGTGGGACAGCGTGTGGGGCAGTATGTGGGCTGGTCGGCACGTCAGTTCTTACATGCTGATGGATCCTGGCTTTTGAAAAGTTACAATTGTCTTTTCCTCAGTAAGGTCGTTATCTTGAGGCTCTCGTCTCCAAATAGCTGTCAGTTACCACAGAAATTGTGGAAATACAGTATCTTTGGGATTTCTGCTTCTTCATCAGATTGAATTGAAATCTATCCAACAGTTTCAAAGTTGCTTGGTGGGGAAGAGGGGGAGGTGATGGGACAGGCAGCACAAGTCATCGGCCTCATTTTAACCTAAAAAAATCTAAGCTGAAGAATCTCAACAGAAGAATCTTAAAACTTGGAGTTAGTGTTAGGTACTCAAATCATGTGATTTTCCGAGGCTCCTTAGCAGTGCTGGGTGCTCGCAGGTTCTGCTGCGGTCTGTGAATCGTGGGTGCTCAGCACTCTTGAGAGTCAGATGATTTGGATACAGGTGGCGTAGGTAAATTTAGGTGCCCTGAATAAATGCCCTGTGAGAGGCTATTTAAGGTGCCCTGCATGTAGAAAGGGAGGGTTTATGTGTTTTGGGCTTTCCCTGTAGGGGTAACTCACGACTGCCTTTGCCAGGTCGGGCAGCAGTGCATGCCTTTAGCTTGTATAGGGGTTAAGTTGGCAACCCTACAGTCAGCAAGCGTAAAGCTGGCTGGCGTTGTTCTCCGCAGCCCTCAGCTGCAGACAGCAACCTGGTGCAACTGGCAGTTCAAATGAGAGATTTCTCAGTAAATTTATCAAGGAAAATAGATACAAACCCATCTTTCTCAACCTCTTTTTTTTTTTTTTTCTTTAAGTGCTTTTTTGTAACTTTCAAGAAGCAGTGCATGCGTTTGAATGACTTGGACTCCTGTACAATTTCATTTTAATATCTCACATCCAAAAAAACCTTTTTGGGGTTCTCTTTAAAAGACTTTTGCACTGTATTTGTTTTATCATGGCAGATAAATCTTTCTGGATTTCTCCCAAAAGCTGAGTCAGACAGTTCTTTGACAAGCCTTTCAAGTTCAGAAAGGAGTTTCATTTTTATAAATAATCGTCCAGTTCATCAGAAGGAAATACTGAAGGTAAGATCCTCTAGGCTTTTATTCAAGGAGTAGAAACATAACTTCGTTGAGGACAGACACACCTATGCAATCTGCAACCTTTTTCCCCACATAAAATAATTGGAGTATTACAGGTGAAGATACTAGCATTTACAACAGAAACCTCTTCCACAAGTCTGATGCTCCTGGTGCCTCAGTTCTGTTCCCTTTGCTGCAGTCACTTACAACCACAGAGCTGGAGGTTAAGTTTATAGCTGTTTAAAAAAAAGTCATTTCAGATACTCTATGCGAGAGACCAGAATAGTTGATTCTTTCCTTGTATTAGCCTGCAGAAATACGCCTGTGCAGTTTTCCATGAGGGAACTTTATGTAATTTCTTGTAAGAGAAAATAAAATTTTGATTTTGTCCGCTGCTTGCTGTGGGCTTATCAAGCAAATACACATACTTTCCCTTTAAATTTGTGTATGCATTGGATAAAAATGAAAGTGATAGTGCAGCAGCATTGGCTACAGCTAGGCATTGTGTAGGCAGAATTTGATACTCTTGGGTTTCTCACACTGCTGAGCCTTGCAGCACCTCACTTGGAGCAGCCTTGCTGTCCTAATCCTTACCCTCCCCAGAAAAGAAAATCACGTTCATGCCAAAGTGTACCGTAGGTTTTAAAGTGGAGACAATGAAGTAGTTTTCAGTTGGCAAGCAAAGCTTCGTAGATGTAAACTCTGAACTTGTGTTGGTACGTTAAGTGCCAAATAAGGCTAATCCATCTCCACGCAGTATTTGATGTGCCTGGTTCTTCCGGGAGTTCAAAGCTCAGCTTGAATCCCATGACAGATTCAGCTTTTTAACCAGAGCACGGAGGCCTAGATTCAAGGTGGGATTCAGAGTACTATCACACAAAGTAAACATATGTTGCCCTTCGTTTAGGGCTGTTACTGTAGTAGTGCAAGTGATAGTCTTCCACTGCCTTTTTTTTTGGTCCAGTTTTTTAGTTTTGGGGTTTTTTTGCCCAAGTGAGAATAACAATATATCTGTAAGAATACATTTTGATGGGTTTGGAAAACAAGCTATAGATGACTTACTTTTATGTCGATGCTATGTATGGGGAAGAAGTGCTGCTGGACATCTTATTACTACAGTTCAGTGCCAGCCAAGGACAGACTGTGGGAGTGTTAAGGTTAAAATAACTTGAAAATATTTAAATAAGTTTACTGTTATTTAAACAATATCTAAGAATTAAAAATTAATTAAAAAATTAAAATGTAATCTGCAGCGGCTCTTCATTTTTTACACTTTCAATTTTTTTTTGTCTCATTAACATTCTTTTCTCCGGTATATATGTCTGTTGAAGGATCTCTGATACACTAGAGGGAAATGCAAGGATCTTTATTTGATCCTTCTAGTTAATGAGACCAAAATTCTGAAACAACTAAATAATTTTGTGGTCTTTTGGAGAAATTTTTGGGAGGATTATAGAGAAAATAGTAAGGGCAAGCAGAGTTTGAGAAAAGCTGTAGGTTTATAATTGGGTTAGTAAAAGGAACAAATTAATCCTGTTCTGGGAAAAGGGCAGATCTGTGGTGCAAGTGCTACTTTCTCAAACAGACTTTAGTTTGGCTGAAAGAGACAGCAGTGTAGTTGCATGGTATGTAAGTAGATTTTCTTTAAAAAGCAAATCATAGTATTTGTGTTGATTGAGGAAGTAAGTATTGGAGTTGCAGTCCAGTTTGGGCATATCATCTTTTCTTCTAAGTGTGATCAATACATTCATTCAGAAGGTCAAAGTAGCTACTATTAGTGTCTTGGAAATTGGTTCTTTTTTTTGTTTTGTTTAAATGTAGCTGTGATGACTTGGAAACCACCAATAACTGCCCTTTTAGTGATTATTCCGGCATATATGTATACCCACGAGGACCTTTTTAGCATTCTTTTAACTTCAGAAAAAATCCCCAACAAACCAGTTATGCTTTTATAATGTCAAATTTTGTTTCTGTGCCTTTGTGTCTATTTTATTGCCTTTACTGACATCTCTTTATTAAATCAATCTGTAGTTAATTCGACAGTACTACAGTCTGGTGATGCACAAGGATTGTACTCGTTTATATCCTGTTTTCTTTTTGAATATTACTGTACCTGCCTCTGCTGTGGATGTGAATTTAACACCTGATAAAACTCAAGTTTTACTGCATTATAAGGTAAATAAGGTTTTAATCTGTTTTTGAGTTGTCAGCCTTTTACTTATGTAAGCATAATAAGGGCTTCTGGGACTACTGAAATATTTGAAGGTAAACAGTGCTAGTGGTTTTTTTTTTTAGTTAACGTGATAGCTTACCTTTATCACAGGACTGTTTTATTTGAAAAGTATTGAACAGGCTCAGTGGAGGATTATTCAAAATTAATTTCCCAATTGATTTCAAAGATCATTTTTACTGTCAGATATATGTGTGTATCACTTTGTTTTCAGATGGCTTTATAGTGAGAGAAGCTAAATGGAATTATGATGTGTGTCCCTAGATAAATCTCATGCTTAGCTTCAAAATTACACTAAGTAATCACTTTTAAAACGCCACGTACATTACGGTGGGGCAGGAGGGGGGAGTTGATTTCTGGTCAAAGCAATATTTTGCCATTATGTGCATAGATTATTGTTGACATCACTTAAGTTTTAGGATATCCTGTCCATACTGTCAAGACCTGAAATTTAGACCATATATGCCCATGCTTTAGAGGCTGTGTAGTGATAAATTTCCATAAAGTCACTTTCATTTATTAGCACTTTATATGAAAAACAGTGCCGCAGAAATTAAGAAGGCTACATAGGCAAGGTGGTTATTCAGAGTGAATGTAGGTAGTCACACTAGTCTGTCAATCTCCTCTTCACTGAAAGTTTTTGGTTTTGTCTGTGTTAATCTTGTAAATGTCAATCT
The DNA here is from genome assembly GCF_000690835.1 of Fulmarus glacialis. Taxonomy (NCBI): domain Eukaryota; kingdom Metazoa; phylum Chordata; class Aves; order Procellariiformes; family Procellariidae; genus Fulmarus; species Fulmarus glacialis. Next base: position 12,520 of record NW_009204899.1, read on the forward strand.
CTTCTTCACTGAAAGTTTTTGGTTTTGTTTATGTTAATCTTGTAAATATACTGCCTGTTAAGTGTCACTTGTATGAAAATTAACACAGCATTCTCACATTTGATCTAGTTTAAAACTTTCCTTTGGCATTAGAAAAAGGGTTGTTTTTTCTTTTTTTCTTTTTTTCTTTCTTTTTTTTTTAATTTTCGGGGTGGGGGGAGGGTTTCTTTTTTTCTTTTTCATTTCCATCATTTGGTGCAAAGCTGCCTTGGAAGCATGCACCTTAAAAGCACCTATACAACACGCTTACGTGAAATGGGATGTTGCTGGTACATCTGTCTTGACTATAAGCTTCTAACTCCGTATTAGGTGGGAATAGCTTTCCCTGGTACTGGTTTAAGCAGTCAGTACTCTGTTATAAAGAAAGCAATTAATGGTTTTTTTGCTATCAGAGTAAAACACTGAAGCAGAATACCTATCACAAAATATTTGAGGGTAAAGGTGTCCAGCTCAGAGTCTTTTTGAGCATGTGTGAACAACTGAAATGCAATAATCTGTCCAGATTTGTCTGAAAAATATTCTGAATAAGATCACTTGGCTTATTGTTCTATAGTCTCAATATCTGTCAGTTACATTTTCAGGTGTGCTTGTGTGTGTGGCTTTTCTGTTGCTTTTTTTCTTTTTTCCAGGAATCTGTCTTACTTGCTGTTGAAAATGTGTTGAAATCACTGTATGGACCACTACCTGCTGCAGTCCCTGGTGAAAGTAATAAAACAGATGTTACCTCAGAAGACATGTTTGTTCATAGAACAGAACAAACAGATGTGGTTGTTAATGAAATGGGACCATCTGGAAACGATGATCTACATGCTCATACTTCATTCCTTTCATTCAGCAATGATGTGCAAAACTGTCAAGCAGGAAAAAACACAGAGATCTGCTTAAATCATCAGACGTTCTGTGGTGATAATGTACATAGTCGCCTGGACAAAAAAGAGGTTTCTAAGAGTGATGCCTTTCCAGACAGTTCCTTAAATTTATTGTGTGAGAAGGAACAGAATGGACAGAATATGACTGATATTCAAAGTAACAGTGTTCCCGTGGACCCCAAGTCTAAAAAAGCCGATGAGCATCTTTTGAGTTCTGATAATATTGACGAAATAGAAAAAAATGAGGAAGCCTTAGTCCCTAAAAACTTACCTGAAATTTCTGCTGATAATTGGAGTATGGGAAGTGGATTTAAAAACCGTCTAGGAGACAACCTGGAACCTGTTAAGATTTTGATTCCTGAAGTTGGAGGAACAATTAATAAGCAAAATGAACATACTGGTGAACAAAGCAATGATCCACAAATCTCAAATCAAAGCATAAAGAAAAGAAATGTGATAAGTGATAAATTTGGGCATGTGATGGCTTATGACTTAATTAGTAGTAGAATAATAAGGAAACCAAAGTCTGCAATTGGATTTTTCACTCAAGAATGTCGTCCAAAATTGATAACTGATAATCCAAAGACCAGCATGGAGGACATCCT
>NW_009204899.1:14063-58178 GCF_000690835.1 Fulmarus glacialis
TGAAAATTGAAGAGCAGTGGAAGAATTTGAATGAAGAGGAAAAAAAAAAGTAAGTTTTCAGGCTGTCTTGCTTCTAAATCTGGTAGTTACCAATGGGTCACCTGTAGTGAATTAAAAAAAAAATATAACTTGCCAGTTATTTATGAAAAAACAGAATAGAAAATGATTTTTGGCTTTTCAAGATCAGCATCGATACTGTGAGTTGTCGTCTTTTGCTGTGTGCATACGTGCACTGCTGATTTGAGTTACTCATTTTGCCACTGTGCCATGCAGCAGTTAGGTAGAAAAAGTTTTGCTGAATTGTTATTTAGCGATAACAAGCAAGAAAATGTACTGTTTCAATCCTACAAACTTCTGTTTTCTAAGGGCTGCCTGTATATACTCCCGATCACTGACAATGAAAACCAGCATGGTTATGGCCAAGGCACTTTGTAGTTCCTCCAGAGCTTTTTCCAGCCAACAGGGGTTTTTTTTTATTGCTACAAAGTTAGAATTCTTTTTCAGGATCTTTAGTACTCAAACATTTGGTAAACTCCTTTCCTCTAAATTTAGTACATATCCCAACCCAGGCTACCTCAGAATTGTATTTATAAAACCCAATCAAATGACACTAGGAATCTCTTTTTCCACTAAACAGCTATTCCAGTGCTGGTTCAGAGAGGATAGTACAGTTTGAATTTTAATCTGTTTCAATCAAAACCAAATCTTTTTTTAGATTACAATCTGAATAGCTAAATTCCATATTTTTCTAAAAGGAAATCCATCTCCAAGTTAGGGAAATATTTTAGCCTAATTTGGGGTAGGGGTTGGATTAGTTAAAATATTAGGTATATGTTGTCCTTTATGTGGAACTTATATTACGGTAAAAGATTAATTAGAATAACAGATTTTGAGACATTCTAAGACAGTTTTAAAAACAAACCAAACCACCTACTTTGTGTTTGTAATTTTATAAAATGTAAAACACTGTAGGGCGTCACACAAATGAGGAAAATAGAAGTAGTTCTTCAATAGTTTTACATGTAATGATTTGAATGTGTATTGTGATTTGTGGCAGCAAGTTTGGGAAATGAAATTTTGGTTCTGAAGAACAAACTCATTGGAAATGTTGTGAAAATGCATTCTCCTTATGTTATGGAAGCAAGGAGAGGGAATTAAGAAAGACCACTGAAAAGGAAATTATACTAGCCAAAACATGTAATTTTAACACTAATGAGAGATTCGATTAGGAGAACGGTAAGAAAGAGAAGCTATACCTAGTGAATTACTGTTAATAGATCTCTTTTTTCCTTGACTTCTCGACTTTGTTTGAAAACACCTGCATTGTTCTGAATGCCAGCTATATCAGAGTTAAGTAAAACCTTTTTATCTAGCTTTTGATTTACCTAATTTAAGGCTCACTAAGCAAGCAACATGCCACATGGTCACAAAACCATACATGTGAGAAAGTGTTTTGTCCATCTCTGCATTAGCAGAAATATTAATGTAATAGTAGAAATCTACTCCAATTATAGGCATGCTTTTAATGAAATGAAACAAAAGGTTCTGCCAGCTGTTTCAGAAAATTTTAATTTGCTCTGCTTTAGCTTTTGAGATTTCATGGTTGCTTTCCTGGTACAACTGTTATGTTTAAAAGTGTGCCTACAGATTAACTTTGTATTAGTTCAGGAAGGAGACCTCTCTGGTAATGAAGTTTTCCTTATGTGTGGGAATGAACACAGTGTGGTCCAGTGGATGTTGAAGTGAATGAAAAATTTACCACTAGTTGTATCCATACATTTCAGCTTTGGTGTACCTCTTTTCCGCTTTTAATCTTTTAAAATTCCCTCAGAAAATAATAAATAGGAAGAGATACGCGACATCTTTTCCTCCAAGGCAACAATCCAGAAGAACTGTTATACGTCTAAGTCTTGCCTACCAGATACTCTGGATAAATTGGGCCACCTAGAGGTAACAACAAATGTATATACAACAGGGCAGCCAAAGTGCCACAGTTCTATTGAGCACTCTATACCTTCATGCAACCTTGCTGGCAAGACACCACTTTTCCTGGGCTCTAGTCCTCCATCCTTTTGTGATAAAGTCACGTGTTTAAGTTACAGTGGTTGTGCTTGGCTTCAGCATTTCTGTTTCTCTCTGTGGCTCCTCCAGCAGGTCTAAATGAGTTTAAATCCCTTTTGGGAGCAGTACAACCAACAGATGTCTCATAGTGACATAGGATAGCCTTTTCAAAACAAGCCAGCATTTATTACTCAACCGGAATGTAAAATGTTATGGTCTTTAGGTTATAATAGAAGAGGAAAGCTTCCATGCATGTCCATATTGGCAGCATCGCATATCCCCCTGCTTTGCAAAGCCAGGATTTAATTTCTTGCACTCACTCTGCTCTTTCTTAATACAGCTTGCGTATGTTTCTGACCTTAATGTTTCTTGCCTATCAGGCTCAGGTAGGAGTGGGAGAAGTCCCTCCAAGTGCTGTGACAGTGGCAGCAGTAGTTATCCTGAAGGTGTAGGAAAGGTTCAGAGCTACACACACATTATCATGGGGCTAACAAATTACCTTGTCAGCACTCTACAGTAATTCTTCATGAGTATATTTGTACCTTGGGAGAAACATTATTTCAGGTAGCGTGGCCTTTGCTGTCTATTGGCAGGTAAGAGCATGCACATAGACAGTCATTAGTGGCTAGTAGTAACTAGCTCATGTGTGGTAGCTTTTTATTGCCTGATAAACTTTCCACGCATCTCATGGCTTGTGTGTGTCTGTGTGTGTGTGCATTATTTGCAACTCCTTCACATTGGGGTAAATATGCTTGCTTAGCAATTCCAGAAGAATTCTTTTTTACTGTATTTTAACCTTTTAGTTAACATCATTTGGTGGTGCCATCATTGACCATCCATCGTATCTCTAGCCAGCTCCATTCATATATATATATACTGCCAGATATTAATCATGATTATTAATCATGTTAATAATTGCTGTCAATCCTTCTATACTGTTGCTTGTCCCCAGCATCTGTTCAGTCATAGTAGAATAGATTGCAAAAGACCTTTAAGATCATTGAGTCCAACCGTAAACCTAATACTGCCAAGTCCACCACTAAACCATGTCCCTAAGTGCCATGTCTACACGTCTTTTAAATACCTGCAGGGATGGTGACTCAATCACTTCCCTGGGCAGCCTGTTCCAGTGCTTGATAATAGTAAGTCCATGTTGTCCATTCCTAGGAAACAGTGCTAGTCACCTGAAACCTGTGCATTTCAGAAGACTCTGAAAAGCTGATATGGGCAATTAAAAGCTTTTTTTATTTTCCTGTTCACAAAGGAAGGAAACGAAGAAATAGAGTGTAATACTTACTCGTGGTGATAGTTTGAGTTGATCTGGTTTCATTGTGTGAAGAGGCTGATGCTGAGACGTATTACATTCAGAACGGGATGCCTCTCTATTCTGGACACGTATGAATCTACACAAGTCGCCATTTCCAGTCAGAGTTTTCTCCAAATAGTCAAATTCAGATTATTTGTCTTATAAGGTCTGAGAGACCTTATATTAAAAGATTTTTGTTGTATGCTAAATATTTCATTTGGGTTTCAGACACAAGGGGAAAATAATAAATCATGGATCCATTTTTCTAGTTAAAATAAAGCTGCCTTTGAAACTAGACTTCATTCTGGTCTTCCACTTCCCTCCTTACACCCAGTTTTGCAAATTTCCTTGGCTTTAGGTTTTGGAGCTTCAGGAAAGGATCCTAAATTTACAGTCTTAATTCACAAAGCAGAGAAGAAATGGTTCTTCTAGCACTTGTTGATTATACTTGCCTCTGTGGAAGGATTTTTGGAAAGGCAAAGGTGTTCCCTTGTAGTTTGTAAACCTGCTGTTTTCTTTGTTTCTGAGCAACTCACTGATTGTGGTGTATATAAATTTGCAACACCCTCACAATCAAAGCTTGTAAGGCTAGAATTTTTCTGATGGTAGCCTAAAATGACAGGCAAGTTGGACTTTCTTTGGAAGTGCTTTTGTTTTGGATTATCAGTGTATAATAACTGAAAATGTATATAACTGTGTATATATCAGTGTATATAACTGAAAGCTCAGTTCTCTTATAGTTGAATATTCTCCTGCGTTACAATTGTGTCTATTCAAAACAAAGTATTTATTGATCTGGTCAAAGCTATGAATGTATTTGGGATAAAAAAATTTCTGTTCAAGTGATTTCATCCATTCATTTTAAAAGGAGCAGATGTTTTTTATCTTAACATTTACTCCATATTTTCTAGGACATGATTTATTGCAAGAAACTATTTAAGCTGACTTTTTTAGTTAACTAAATATTGGTACCATATGTGAATGCTAGCACATCATAATTAATTGCAAATGGTGACCTTTTTGTTGACCTTAATTTTCCAGCATGCATACACATAATTGAATCAAACTGTTCCAGCAAGTAGCAATAAATAAATATGACCAGCTAAAATACTTATTTCCAATACTTACATATGATAGTACTACTTTTTTTTATTGAAGATTGGACCAGTTTGAATTACCTGCTAGAATTTAGAATATCAAATAAGGGCAAAAAGAGGGAGTTCAGCAAATCACTCCTTTGGCCTTCAAAAAAGTAAGATTCGTATGCAGTAGGCAAGTATAAACCTGGCATCTATAAAAGTTTAGCTATCTTCCTGACATTTGTAAACTCATTAAGAATCCATTCAGGTTGTAGAGATTTAGTATGTAGTAATGTTTTAACCATTTAGATAACATTTAGGAGTAGTTCGTTATTGAGTACTTTTTGAAAAATCTGTAAGTTTATTAGTTAGAGAATTCTGTGATAATCATATCTATTCTGTATTCTCACACTTTTTATTTATGTGGCTAATTTTAGGCCATTTGAAATCAAATGTACTTCTTATATTAAGTAAAGCCTCAGGCTTATGAAGTTATTTAGGCTTCAAACTCTTACCTAACCCTTGAAGTCTGTAGAGCTCTGGAAGCTTAAATGACTTTATGAATTGGGCTGGATGTGCCTTTGACAAAACTTCTTCCAAAACTATGTATCGGATTGTGAATTAGGCTTAAACATAGTCTTTAGGACTGAGGTCAAAAGCAATTTGCTGCAGCTCTTCATATGATGCAGTCTACTCCTCCCCCTTCAGTAATTCAGGTTTTGCTGGCTGTCACAATGAAGGAAAATTTCCAACTTATCATCTTCAAAGGGTAATGTAATATGGGCACAGTCCCCAATGTCCTTCCATCTCCGTCATAGTGGAAAGCATATTGATGTGACTACTTGAATGAACCATGGGAGTTGTTCTTGTCTGTTGAAATGGTTACCTTGCCTTTCGTTTTAGTATGTTAGGAGTTGGGGTTTAGGGTTTTTTATCTGATTATGCTACTGGTTTGGTTTCTCTTTTAAGTTATGAAATAAAAGCTGCTAAAGACGTGGAACGGTACAACAGAGAGGTCAAGAAAGCTATGGGACAGACAGTGCACCGACCAACAAAGGAGGCAGAAAAACAGAAACCCAAGCTGAAGACTTCCCCATCCGACCAGCAGAAGCTTGACAAGATATTTCATGCTCAAATTGAAAAGAAGCGGAAACCTGAACAGTCTACGAAAACTGTGACAGTACCTTTTTCTCTGAGTTCCTGTAGACATCAGCTTCAGAGACGCGAGAAAAATGATTCAGATGAACACAAGCTTTTCCTCATCCGTCGTCAGAGTTTTCCTGATGTCTGGATATTTGCTACTGAAAAAAAGCTAATGTTGCTGAATCCATATAGATTGGAAGAAGCGCTGCTACGTCAAAGATTACTGATGAATCATAAGCTTCCAGTAGAGAAACTGGACAAGCCAGTTCTGTTAACGGACAGGTATAGTACAATTGAGCAAAATTGGTTTGCTATTTCAAGTATCATTTGATAATTATTTACAGTAAACTCTGGTAAGGCCCTGTTTGCTAATTCTGTGATTATTTGTATGTTCATTTATCTGTTAGAACAGATTTTTTTTTGTGTACTTTTACCTTATAGTAATGAGCAGGTTTGGTCATACTCCAGTTGAAATAAGTATGAATTTTGACCAGTTTCATTGGTAATGCAGTGAAGACAAACTTCTTTCTCCAGAAGAAAATTAAATGCTCCATATTTTCACGACTTCACTCTAACTAACTTTCCCCCATGGATTAGGGAATGCCTGATGTAATTATTACTATATGCCTAAACTTGGTCACTCTTTAAGATACGTGAATAGTTGTGATTTTGTTTCTTTAAACAAATTGCTTTTTCAGAATACTTTTAAAAATCTTGATCACTTCTCATCACTTACTACTTTTTTCTGTATTTTTCTCACAGTTTCAATTTTCACATTAAGGATTTTGGTGTCTAACACTTTGGGGATATTTTTTTTTCCAGTCTTATTGGTGGATCTCAGTATATGGCTGCTCTTTATAAAATGCAGAAGGATTACCAGAGCTTCAATGGATCAGGTTATTTGTCAGATCCAAGGCTTGTAGCAAATGGATTCCAGATAAAAGTGATAGAAGGTATGATGGTTTTAAATGTTTTAGTCATATTGGGGCTTGTTTCTTCTGATTTAACGATTTAAATGATTGTTAATGTAGATCATGTTATTCTACATCACCTTATCATTTAAAGCACTAACATTCTGCTTTCCTTAACATTGAGATGTTATTACTTGGCAAAGAATGTAATCTTCTACATAGAACATTGAGTAATGGAAGCCGATAGCTGAACAGAAAACTTCAATAGTTTTTCAAAGAATGCTCTGAAATCCACGTTTTCCTGACTTTTTTTTTTTCCTTCTTTTCTCAAAATGCTGGATGTCAATATCTTTAATTGCCATTCTGACAGAATTTCAATTAAACTGATGAGAATTCCTTAGTCCTGGCAGCTTCTTCCAAGGTGATACTTACTTACAGAAGCTTCTGCGAGTTTGTGCTTTAGCTAGCTACTCCTCTGCTATTGAGCGGTTGAGGAGGTCCAGTAAGGAGCTGGATCTGGTTATTGATTTACTTTCATATCAGAGTTATAACACAGAGCCCAAAGCAGCCAGTAAAGAGAGGGTGACAGGATCACCATCACACCTTTTGACAGAGATCTGAACTTTTTTTTGAGACAGCCTACTTTTCAATGCCTCTATGTTGATCACAGAACAAATCTGTTTCATATAAGATCCTTTTACCTTAGCAAGAGAGATCATATGTTTATACATTTTTCTGAAGAACGATTTATAGGGATGCTGTTGGAAACCCAGGGGCAACCCACCCAGGATCGGTTCTGCGGATCAGGATTTCTCTAGCAGAATTCCAAGAAAAGCAAACGTCTTTGGGGGTAGTACCTAGCTGGCAGCTCAGAGAAAAGGTTCACTATAAGAGCTGTTAGAAATGCTATAGCTTCATGTGTTACAGATCCCCACATATGTACAGTGATGACAGATCTACTGTAACATATGGGATCTTTTAAGGGTAGGTACAAAAAAGGGATGTAGAGCAACTCCTTCACTCAGAGGCTGGCTCATGGGAAGGACGGAGCCTAAGCTGTTTTCTTTACTGAATCGTGCACAGCAAAAACAAGGAAACTTCTTTCTGACTGGCTAAATCCCTGCATAAATAGCAAAAACTTTGTAGAAGAGGTGTTCATGGTAATAATCTTAGGGGAATAAATAAATATATAAAAATAAAGCACATAGTGTAAGAGGCAGCTTGTAAAAGGTTTATTCAGTCAAATCAAAAGCTGAGGAGGTCTATGATGTGTCTCTGGACAAATATGGGAGAAAGGGATTGTTGCTTAGCCTTTTTGCTCATATACCTCCCCCCCCCCCACCTCCTCATACCGTAAGTTTGCTCAAAATCCTATTAATGTAAAGTGGATGTGAATAAATTGAATGTGAAAATTTGAAGACAGTTTCTAGGCAACAACGGAGGAGAGTTGTTGACCAATTTTGTGGTACTGGAGATGGGAAACTAGCTTTAAGATAGCTCAATTAGTTTAAGAGCAGAATTGTACAATATAATAGCAAGGGACTCGACACAGTAACCGGGAAGTAGTAATAGCCTTCCAATCTTGTGTTCCTAAGTATGTAAAATTAAGGAAATGAAATCTCGTGAGGAAACTGTTCTCATTTGGTTTACAGTTAGTGAAAGTAAAAGTGCTTTATATGCACTATACAGGTCAACAAACCTAGGTCATGGACTTGATCAGTTCCATACGGCCAGTCCATATGAAGAATGGGAATCTAATTCAGTTCTTAATTCAGTCTTATATTTTAACTATTTGAATGAAACGTTAATAACATCTGAGGCTTGTCAGTCATGTTTATAAGCTTCTGCTGATGACATTACAGCAGTTACAGCCTCTGTTATTAAAAGAGCATACCATTGCAGATGAAGGTAGAAATACCAGCAAAAAAATGGAATTTCTCCCAGCCTTTTTTCCAACTGACCGAAGGATTTTTACTTAATACTTCATCAGTTGTTCCTTTTTCTTTTTTTCTTAAACTCATCCCTGAAATATGCTATCTTCTACAAATGTGCTATTATCTTCTACAAATACTTATTAAAGCTGATTTTCAGAAACACGAGTGTTAATAATTAACACTCCTTACATACCCTTCTCTGGGAATTTCACTATGCGGTTTGAGGTTCTTTATTTTGTAGATTCTTGTTGTATAATCTTTACGATGACCTGCAGACCAGGAGTGATTTGTCCCACTTACACCTGAGTAGTCTATAGGATTTCTCAACTTTGAGAGAACCAAGTTTGTCTCGTAAAACATTCTTCACTGTCCTTATAGAAGCATTTTTTTTTTGTTTGCTGTCTGAATTCAGTGTCTATTTTTGTGGTTTTCTGAAACTCAGACACAGCCTAAAAGGGGGGCATTGAGATGTTGAACTAGAAGTTGCCTCAGAAAAGTTTTGTTTCTTCAGGATATATTGTTAATTTTTTGGGACAGGGGTTGCCACTTTGCATGGTGGATAATAAAGTCCCAGCTTGCTGTGGAGGGGTGTCCAGAATGCAAATGTGCACTTAACCCACGGTAGCTGGAGAGTTTCATCTTAGCAGCATCCATAGGAGCACACCTGAACCCCATGCTCTGTGCACGTACCTTTATAACTCATTTTTCCCAACTTTTTGGGTGAATTGGATCAGTGCTAGTATTTGCTGTTGCTCAACTGAACTATCAACTCTTTCTTGCTGTCAAGGTCGACTGTAGTATATTTGAAGGTCTATCCTTTGGGACTTCAACCCTGACATGGTCATATTAGATGTTCCTTTCTGACTGTGGTTGATTTCTTACTAATAGCCACTAGTGCATGGCTTCCCTTTTCATCCTGAGTTAAGAGTTTTGTTTTCTGTAGTAGAAAATTTCCTTTTTCTGACAGAGACATCCTCTTTTATGTCACAAGCAAAGGTTCCGTTTCTTTAGCTTTGAATTTGAATGTGGAAGTGGTATTTCTGGTAATTTCTTCTTGCAAAATAACAAGCCTTTCTGTTGGTCCATGTGGATAAGTCTGCAATGGCATCGGTAGCTCTAAGATACCTTCCAAAACAAGAACAAAAGAAACTTAGCTGCTCCAATTCGATGTTTGGCAGTTTGGGCTGCAGAAGAAGAGGCTTTCCTTGACCCATGGTGATCTTTGAAGAGGACTATCAGTCTAGTAGGTTGCATTGATTATTTGTTTAAATCTCCACATGTATTCCACCAAAGGGGAAGAGAAGGACCCTGAGTATTGCTGCCCATTATCATATATTAAGTCTACTCATAGTACTCAGATACTAATTTGGAATGCAGGACCTCTTGCTTTCTTATTGAGCACCTCACTAGGACTGTTTCCTAGGTGAGTATAATGACTTGAATATAGGACCATAGATTCTTTCCTTATTTCCTCTTGGTGTGGCGGGTGTTTTACAGGACTGACTGACTATTTAATAACAAGAAAATCTGAACGGCTGCCTTAATTTGGAAGGTGACTTTGGTAATTCACTTGTTGCGTTGGGCTTGCATCTCAACTGGTCTTTGTTAAAGGTGATGCTTTGCAGTTTAAATTCCTACCTTTTGGCAACTTATGGCGTACAGGAACTTTTTATAAAGATTTTGATTCTGATAGTTTCTTACTTGAAACAAAAACCCCACGTAACATTGGGTTTTCCTTATTTGGATACTTGTCTGTAAGGGACAACTTCTCTCATAGGATAAAAAAAAATAATTCGTTACTCTTGCACTAAATTTGGCAGGTCTTGGGATTAATACTCAGAAATTGAATCTTATTCCCTCATAGCGCTTGGAATTCATAGAAATACAACTATACTCTTTAATGGCCAGGACCTTTTAGCTAGTGGGGTTGGTTCTGAACTTCAGTTACTCTAATAACCTACCAGAAGTCTTTCTCACAGGGATAGCATGGACATGCCTCACTCTGAACCCCGCGGCACCATGTGACACCAGATGCACTACTCCTAGTAGGTTTTTGAGAGGTCTGATTAGGTCTTTTCTTCCTAACAAGGACTCAGTACCACATGCAGTTTTGTTCTTGTTCTGTCATTTTGGTGGCAAAACTGTTTGAACTTTCAGCAATGTTTCCCTTACTCACAAATGCAGCCTTTGGATAGTTATTTTCAGAAGAGCATGAGAGTTTCAGGCCTTATTTGCCTATTGTTTCATTTGAGGATAAGTCTGTCCTTTGAATGCTCTCTTGTTGTAAGAGATGAATGTAATTTACCTTTTCTCCATATTATTCAAAGACTCTGTATGACTGCAGCCAAAGTTGTTCCAAGTATCCTAGGTCTTGGACGTACCCTATCTTCTTGTTTTGGTAGACTAATATCTTTTGTAATGTCTCCTTGTTTCTCTTTATATTGATTGCTCAGCAGTCTAAGGAGTTTTCAACTAGATTTTTCTCTGGATAGCTGACAGTGAAAAACATGTTGTGAAATAGCTCAGAAAAAGCTTCTTGCTGTAAGTATGTCAGTTAGGCAAAATCAATGGTTTCTTTGTGGAACGTGCCAGTTGTTGTGATTTGCAAAACTGTGACGCTGAGCTCCAGTCTGTCTTCCACTGCCCTCCCGCCCCCTCATGTTCTGGCCTTACTGAGGCTTCAAGTGATGCTACCTTTGGGAGAGCAGTCTGTTTGCTTTTACTTAACTCAGTATTCTGGGATCTGCCAGGCATTTGTTTGCTGGGTATAGCTTGCAATGACCCCTACACGCAGAGAAGCATTTCAAGAAGTAAGATGGATTACTTTCCGTCCAGTTCTTCCTAAGATGTGTTTGTTATATGTACCTTCACTGCACATCTGTCTACTTGCCTTTGTGAAAGTCCTGGAGAGAGACATGAATTCTTGGCTGGAAAGGAACTGAGAGCAAGGAACATGTCTTGCCTGTTTTTGTAACAATATGGTGGGCCTTGGGCCATGCCTCAAGGCAGGCTTTTAGGGTAGAATTGTCTGCCTGATAGAATATGTGTACCCACCATACTATACACAAAGAATGTGCTTACAAGGCCTCAAAGCGCAGTAATAGGTAAATAAGCCATCTTCCGGCCTCAAAGCGCAGTAATAGGTAAATAACCCATCTTCCTTGGTAATATAAGCTGCCTCAGGTTTTGTAACCAACCAGTGGAAAATCATGCTGCTACTTAATTTCAGTTTGATTTTGACCATAGACTGGAAGATAGATAGTCTTATAGTGTCACCTAATCTAGGTGGCAGCTGGAAGAGAACAGTTTTTCCTGGCCATCAAGAAGGAATTATCCAAAGATGATTGTGAATACTTTGTTTGGAAAGAGAAAGGGGAAATTTGTAGCAATGAGAAATCCACATCTTTACTCAATTGAAAGCTAGTTTATTTGTTCACGGAAATATTTTCCTTGGAAGTTGCAAAGCATTTCATAGAAACTCCCATGGAAACTGCTTGAAGACTGCTGTTTGAATACTCAAAAATCTTAACGTATATTTTGTCAAAAATTTACAAGTACACTGAGGCTCGGACATCTGCTTATATCATCAAATGTTGCCAATATTGGAATTCCTGCAAAGACTTGCAGATAAATATATGTTAATCAGCATGCAGTGGGCTACTTTGCAGTCTAAAGATTGTAAGCAGAAAAGGAGAATGACACACAAACAGAAATACCGAAGAAGAAAACTTCTCTTAGCCAGGATTTGTATTGTTTGATGTTAGACTCCTTAAAGCCCCCTTTGACTTTCAAATTAATGAGCAGTATGGTGAAGTCAAACCTGGCTGTCAAAATTTGCAGGCAGGAGAATTGCTATTCATATTGAGCATTAGCAGTCTCATTAGCAAGCATGTATGATTGATTTACTGGAATTGCAAAAAAAAGAAATGTTTTGCAAATCCAGAACCTCACTGTCATGAAATTTTAAAAGGAAGCACTGGAAATACAAGTTTTTAAACTGAAAATCTTAACACTTGAAACTTAACAAAATGTCCTGTCTTTGATAGCATGTAAAGAGGTGATTATTGAAAAGTTGTCAGATAGACTAAGTTCTCATTTTAGAGAGAAAGAAGTGTAATCAAATGGTCTGGAACAGTTACTCCAATCTAGTCTTTCATTGAAGCAAAATTGGGATAAAAGTGAAGAGAAAAAAGCTGACGGAGATTAAAAACAGACTTTCTCTTTTGCTCCTGTCTCTTACTGGCAGCCTTTCGCATTGGAAAATATTGGCATAGTACATCATGTTATCTCACCTTTAATAACTGGCGAACTTTCAGATAGTTTAACATTTTGCTTTAAGCTGAATCTGATTGCAGGCTTACAGCAGCACATAAAAAATGTCTGGTTTTGCTGGCCAAGATTAGGGCAAGACAGCTTGAAAAAGAGAAGGAAGACAATGCTGGGTGAAAAAGGAAGTAAAGTTTCAAATTTAAAGCAGTGTTAAATATGTAGCTGGAAAGAGGTTATGTGATTTTTGGGGGGGTGGGGGGCTGTTCCCTATATCAAATTCCCACTCTGGTCAAAGTATCTCTTGCCATGAAGCTTAAAAGGGCCCAACAGCATTATTTACCATTATCACCCATATTTAGAAAAATTTTCAACCTGCACAGTCCTCCTGTTCATCTATACTCTTATTTAATGACTGTCAAATAAAGAGTGCCTGGTCATGGATAACAGTCTCATTCTACTAGCTAACGAAAGTACATTGTGGTAACTTATATTGCGTATATATTTTCTCGCACTTCTGAAATCTGTCACATTGTCATTTGGATTAGGAACATGAATGATCCCTTACCACAGTTTGTTAGCTTAATCCACTTTGTAGCAATCTATTTGTCTCCAGCTTTTTTGACTTTGCAAAAACCATTCGTGACTCAGGCTGAATGTAATTTATCCTACCTGGGGCCATTACACAAGAGTGGATTTATTTTCATTACGAATTGTATTCTTCCGTGCTCTCCTTGTGAAGCTCTTTACTTTTTAGACTCGTAGTGGAGGTAAAGGGAAGGTAGCCATGCAGGTTGGGTTGAGATTTCTGTGCACGCAACATGAATGAGAGGAGGAGCTCTGAAGGACTGCACGAGAACATGTGAGCCTGACCCCTAGAGAACTTGTTTCTGACTGGGAGTGGAAGAAAAGTTAGCTGTACAGTAGCAAATTCATTCAAATTCTTCGCAAGTAGTGTGAATAAGAAGTGAAATCTCTTACACCTCAAAGTTTGAATAGATATTTTGTTGGGAAGGTTGTTTAAATGTTTTATTCATCATTCCTATTCAGAGTGGTACCTGCTGCAGCAGTGATATCATGTGAATGATAGTATGAAGTCTGTCACAGAGCCTTTAGTTATATGGGCTTGAGTTTTTCCTCTGCTGTGATAGGAGAAAAAACTGCTTTTTATTTCAGTAGAAGCTGAATTTATTATGATAACATTTGAACTCTACAGATGTTTAAACCAATTACATAGGAAGTAGTGCCAACACTTTGTTTTAATTTGTTTCAAACTAAATTGTATTTTATTACTAGCTTCTACTTTAATTTCATGTATGTTTAATTAAAGCCATAGAAGCTTTAATTAAAGCTATGCTCAAGACTGGGAATGCTGCAAAATGTTTTAAGCATTTAAACAGTGCCAGCTAGGATTTGAATTAAAATAAGCTGAGACATTCGTGATGTGAATAGGCACACATCATCATAATGAAACGTTGGACAAATAAATGCTTTTCACTCCAAGGGAGGAGCAAAAAAAGTTTCCTAATTTTATTGAATTTGTGAGACTAATTTACTAAGTGATTTTACATCAGTTTAATTTTCTCTGAATTGCTCCAGAATAGAAATCAAAGTAGTGTATAAATTACTGTTTTGTTTTTGTATTTTTCAGGTGCTTCAGCTACAGAAAGTCATCTGGAAATAGAAGGGATGGCAAATTGTCTGCCATATTACGGTATTTCTGATTTGAAAGAAATTCTGAATGCAGTAGTTAATGGAAATGCAAAGGAAGTATATGAATGTAGGCCTCTCAAAGTGATAAATTACTTGGAGGTAAGACAGAAGTTTGCTTTTAAGTATTGGCCAGCTAAGCTTATAATAAAACCTTAATCAGCTTGAAAATCTATCTTCAGCTTTCTGTTTTAATTAATGTAGTTCTGTTCTAAACAGAAGTTACTTGAAAAGGCGAATGTCATATCCTCTCTGAGGTGTATGGATTCTGCGTTGCTTACCAAAATGCTTCCATCAGACATATCCAAAACCAGTTGTCCAGTGTGATATAATACATACTGAAAGCTGATGTTCACAAAGTGTTTCTATATAGGCAGTTTTCAGACTAGAAAGGCATTTCTCCATGTTAGAATACAGAACTGCCATAAAATTGCTTTACAAAGTCTAGAAGGCAGTTGAATCCAGTCATTGAGATTTAACTCCTTTATAAAGAAATCTATGAAGAAATTCTAAAATGACTTAAGGTAATAGTTTGTGAAAAGTAGGCGTTAATTGAAGCTTAATTCTCATGTAAATGTCAATGAGATGTATATTGTAAAAATCAGAAAGTGCACCATTTCCACTCAAAGAAGAAAAATTCCTGATTCATTCAAAGAAAGGGCAGAGATAGACAAATGGAAACTTTTTTTGCCAGAAAAGCAAGCTGTCACTGGAATTAAGACATTGAAGTAAAAAATGAAGTTTCACATACAGTGAACCCCATATACCTCTGCAAATGCTTGTATTTAGTTAACATCAATAACTTCTGCAGTTAACGGAAGCACATACTGACCGCCAACAGAGTCTCGTAAGTCCGCTGTATTCAATGCAATAGTGACTAAGTTCTGCAGTCCACTGACAGAGAGGAAACCATGTGTTCTTCACAAGCAGCCAGCATTAGTAGTTGCCAGAAGTACGGTACTTGAGTAAAAGAATCTTTAATCTGTTTCCTTACAGAAATTATTACGCAACAGTTGGAACTGGAATGAATCTTGTTAATATTTGATATGCAAATAGATAAAATAGTCCATCCAGAGACAAAAATGGGTGTGAAGTTTCAGAGACAACTAATATATGTGATACTAGTTAAAGCTGGAGCAATTAACAGTAGTAGTTTTCTATCACTTCTTGTCTAGATGTTTCACTAATGCTATCTTTAATCCCAAATCTTAAGATCTCTGTTCAAAAAGGTTACCAAAATACATGTTAAGTCTCTTTCTTTCTTAAGCATTTGCTAACATGCTTTCCTGAATCAGGCTACTTCAAAATGGGACCTAGGCATTTACACAGAATGTGTTTTATCTTTTAAACATTTATTATACAAATATTTCCCTGTCTTTTGGGGGCAGTAAGTTTACAGCTGCCTTTGGAGCGAGTGACTCTGTTGTGTACTACTGAACCATTCTCGTGCACTCATGAAAGAAGCTTAAAGAAGGCATGAGTTAAGTGTCGAGACAGGAATGGTTTGTAACTTGATTTGGAGGCAGAAGCTTTATTTCCTCTACTTACAAATACCCGTCAGTCAAATTGAGTGGGATGGAGTTGGTTTATATAGAGAGACACACACACACACACACACACACACACACACAGATAAAGGTATATATCAAGAGATTATCAAAGGAAGCCTTATTAAGAGCAATGTTGATCCTGTGAGGAACTGTTAGAAAGAAGATGCATGTGTAGCAGTAACAGTAGCTGGAAAATACATATTAACTGGGAAGTATATGGCTTGCTGTCATGAAAAAAAAACCTATTAAAATAAGCCCTGAATTTTTTGACCATTCTGGGGGGTAAACACTGGAAACGCCATTCACTTTCATGTTCAGAATTGCAACTTTTATCATAAATTTCATGTTTGAGCAGAAGCATGTCTGCAACTTTTGCTGTCTTTTGGTAGACCCATAAGAAAGAATAGGGTAATGGTTAACGAAGCAGCCTTCCTAGATAGAGAATAGTCCACAGTGATCTTTTTTCCACTTGGAAGAGTGGCAGAAAATCCCAGACAAACAAAATGAGAGGATTCAGATTAAAATGTTATGAACACTGCTTCAGGTTTGTACAATGTGAACGGAGATTGTATGCTACATCCATTTCTGTCTAGGCAACATTACTAAAGTACAGAAGAGAAGGCAGTGGCAGGAAGGCCCATCTCGGATGAGGAAACAAAAAAACTGACAACTTCTTTTTGAAGTTGCTTGATTCTTTGATGATGGGTGATTCAGTAATTGTGTTTAGCAGTCACTTCTGCTTTGTTGTATTGTGAGATAACTGGATGTAATAGACAATAGTTAATACAACATTAATCTAAAATTTCACTATAGTATTTTTAAAACTTTGTTTAGCTGACTGTTTGACTTCATTTATTTTAGTTCTGAAGTTTGTGATGTAGAATGTGTCTTGTGAACTGGTAAACATCTTCAGCTGATACTGGTGCCAACAAGAAATAAGATACTCAGAAACACAATGCATCTTGCAAAAGTGGACCCTAAAAGAAAAAGAGTGCAAACATGACCAGGAGACTGACTGTGTGTGACTCCATTGTAGAAGTGTCATCAAATGACCAATAAGATATGTTTAGAGTTACATTTGGGTTTTTGGGGTTCGGAATATTTATCAGCAGAAAAGAGAAGAGTGACCTTTAACAGTGAGTGCTTAATTCCTGCTTTCTGGTAGCCCCAGGTTAATGTGTTTAAAAAGTGGTACTTTAAAACTATTGGGGTTCTAATTTGTTTTTCCTTTCCACAGGGAGAAGCAGTACGTTTAGCTCGGCAGCTGCCCTTACATTTGTCAAAAGAAGATGTACAAAACACAATTTACAGGATGAAGCAACAGCTTGGAAAGGAAAATAAAGGCTGTGTTCATGGTCGTCCTTTTTTTCGTCACTTAACAGATATTCCAGAAGTTGACAAGCACAACTCCATGGAAATTATTCAGTAAATGGAACATTTTGTTTGGGATCGTATTTCTCTTGCTTAATTTTGATCATTACTCTGTAATTTCAGTATGTTTTGTGCAAAGCTTTTGTATAATGACTTTTCATTATCATATGTTCACCTCCTAGAGACTTCTTTTATTTAAATTCAAACGCTACTTGGAAACTGGAAATAAATACTGTAGAGAAACAACTCGTCACTATGTTTTTTAAAGAATTTATTAAAGAAATGTTCTCATCTGGTTTGATGTTTTTCGTATTGCTGCAGGTTTAGAAAATACCAGTATGTCAAAATTTTTTAGATATGAAGTGGTTAGAAGTTGCTTTCAACAGAGCCTGGCAAAGCTTATTGTACTAAGGACATGAGATGTTAATTGTCAAAGGAATGCCAGAAAGCTGTAGGTATTTAAATGTGGCATTGCCATATGCAGTTATTATAGTTACACTTATGGTGGTGTATTTCTTATTTGGAAGTTGTTAGCTCATGTAAATGAGTATTGAAGTCCTAGTGTCTGATCTCCAAAAAGCTTTTTTACACACTTATAAAAGTGTGATTCTTAAAAGTATAGTACACTCTTAAAACCTTAGGTGAACAAAAACTGGCCAATGAATTGAAAGATGAAAGGACCAGAGTCACAGGAGCACAGGTTAGCACTGAAAGCGGGTGCCAGTATGTGTGTGTTGGTGCAGTGCTGTACACAAACTCTTTGGGGGTGGGAAACATAAACTGCCCTCACTCAAGGAGAATGTGGCATAACTAGGGCAAAGTCTGCTACAGAGAGCGCTACTGATTCTGGTAAACTTGTTCATTCTTTCTACCAGAACGTAATGTTTACTCCTCTATTTCAAGTAGCAGCCTAGTTCCATAAAGCTACCCGATTATGCCTTCTGTGCATAGCAGATGCAATGTCTCTGGAAGAGTATGTTTTAAAAGTTTCAAGAAAGATTACCCGAAAATTCCTGTCCACCCCCCGTTGTTCTGTTGTTAGCAAATCTTGGCACTATGAAAATGTGGTGGTAAGACCTAGCTTTGTAGTGTTTCTGTGGCTGCTAGGTAAACAGTTAAAGGTTGCTGAAAGACCTGAGTGCAAGCTAGTTTGTGGACGGGAGTATTGGACCAGACAAGCAAATGTACTTACTGAAAATGTAGATTACTGATCTATTGCTCTGTATCAAACAATGCTGAACTGGGGAACTAAGTTAAAAAAACACATCACAGCAATACATGACAACATATAAATTCTAAACTGAAAGGTAATGATTATGTTTTTACATCATTAAAGTAAGTTTATCCTTTTCATATAGAAGAGAGGCTTATAACTTCAAACTAGAGAAAGGAAAAACAAGTACGGAAAACATTAACTGCATTCTGTAGCAGTCATTTTAAATCACAGTGCTCGTTTTAAGTAGCCACCCCCATTAATCATAGTGTGTTTGCCTCAAAGTAGCTCTGTTAGTCTTATGTAGAGTTCATATATGTGCATTTGGAGTGAACTGCTTGGGGGGATGCTCTTGACAGTGTGAAAGGCAGGCTGAACTCTACGGTCGGCTCTGTTCAGCAGCAGGGGTCTGGACGATCAGCACACGTAGACTTCTGCTCCATTCACAACACATGCTGACTTTTGCCCAGGAGGCACACAGGGGAAGGCTTAGGGGTCAAAGAATGCAAATGCATAGGAAAGTTTTGTTTATTGCCTTTCCTGATACGTGGCAGAATGGTGCAAAGGCCTGAGCTAAGATAAGATGTAGTAGCAAACAAGGTGCTCTCGTGTTGTTACTGTTTTGGCATGTGCATCCTTCACAGCTGCAAAGGAGTAGGAGCACAAGAAAGTGCAGCATCCTCTGTTGCTGTTCCCCACCTCTGCCATGCACATGTGCAAGGTCGGATTGGGAACAGCTGAAGGGCGTCAAGTGAATGCTGTGTGACAGTAGTTAAGTGTAAATTGGGAAGGAGAGGACTCTTTCTGGAGGAAGAGAAAGTTTTATACCTACTGCCATACTGAGGGAGTCTTAAGACACAGCCATGAATAAAACACCTTTCTGGTAGTGGGCCCCAAAGGAGGGTGGGCAGCACGGGGACTGATGGAGGAAAAGAGCAGGGATGATCGGAGGGTACAAGCAGGATATCTTTCCAAACTTAACCAGTGAGCAAGGCACAAGATGAGAATGTCACTGGAAAACTGGACACTTGTTGGCTGTAAATGTCACTCAGTGCAGAAGATGTGAATTTTTAGAATGGAAGTGAGAAGGTGGATGGAGACACGGGAAGGAGACGTGACTCTTGGCTCCGAGGGGGAAACAGGATCCCAGCCTTGCGGTGGATGCAGAAGGTTATAGTTTGTTTATTTTTATTCTTGTTTGGATACAAACTGTGAGAGGGTAGAGAGTAGCCATTACAGTGAGAAAAGCCAAAGGCAAGCTGGAGAACGGAAATTTATCTCCAAACCAAGTTTGTTGGAACTTAAATGAATACGTAGACCAATTTTAGTCAGTTGAGAATATAATGTGTAGTATGTAATGAGATTAATAATTGCTAGTTCTTTTCCAAAAGGTAAAACAGCTGTATCCTAATTGTACTGGAGCAAATGCTAGTATCTTTGGTAAGACTAGAGTCATCATCAAGTGCTTTCATGTAAGAGTACTGTTGCAGAGAAGAAGTTGTTTAATAGGTATTCAGGCCCTATGTTGGAGATAAAAAGTGATTGGTAAATTGGTATTCAGAGGTGCCAAGGTGGATTTAGTTGCTATGGAAGCAAATTAGTGTCAGGCATTGCTGTGGGTGCAGGTGCACCAGGTTAGGCAGTTGGGAGCTGGGTCTTCCCTACTCCCTTCTCTCCTGGCTAGGTTTGCTCTCCTTTACCTCAGAGGGCTGCTGGGGATTTCTTCCTTAGGTACACGTACGTACGGTTTGGTTTCTGTTTCTGGGGGGGTATTGGGGATTGTCGTGTGGCTGGGTGCCAGCAGTGAGTGCTGTAGCACGGCTTTGGAGCTGTAAGCCTGGGTGTCTCCCCACCGCGGTACTCGTGGTTGGGGGTGCAAGTTGAAATTGTGAGTTGCTCTGATACTGTGCTGATGGGAGATGGCTTTAGATAGGGTGAGTCTCTCCTTGCTTTATCCAGTGTGGACAGAAGGAAATGATACTTTCTGTTTCTAGAGGTGCTCTTACTGATGCCTCTGGTGATGCATCCATTTTATGTTTCTTATTTAAACAACAAAAGTACCCCAGTTTGAGATTTACAAGTTTAAAAGTAGTCAAATGGTGTGCTTGATTTAATGGTTCTCGAACAGGAAGGCACATCAACTTATTGCCATTGCATCAGCACCTGGTGCCACTCAGATGTTTCATTATGTGATGAACCCACGAGGCTCTCTGGAGAGCATGGAAAGGCTGCCTGTCCTTGCAGTCGGGGAGTCCCCAGCCATATGGGCTGTGTGAAAGGAAGAAGAAAACCTAAAATGTGTAATGATGAGTAGACTTGGTTATTGTTGTGCTTGACCTCTTACCTTAGAGGAAAAAGCAGCGGGGCAGGACCGGGCGAGCGGACAGGCTGCCACGTCACTGTACCCCACGCCGTGGACCCACGCAGCTGTTTCCACCACGAGTGGCCAGGTCGGGGCATTTCGGGGGACTTCAGTATTTGCACTGCCCTCTGCTGGCATTTTATTTTTGTACAATCACTTAAAATGATGGGTAGGCAGGTCTGAGGTTGACCATGAATGAGCATCATTCCTTCTTTACTTTCATTCACCAGCAGGTCAAAGTGTTATCGCTTATGATGCTTCTCGTGGCTTGCCTTCCTAAAATATGCCTAGTGCAGGTAGCAGTGTTCCCTAAGTGATAATCGGGAGCTTTTCAGACTAAAGCATGATCTCGTAATAAAACAAAAAATCTTTTGGTTGTACGTAGCTTCGCATTTTTCAGAGGGTCATTTGTACAGTCAGTTTGGGCAGGTTCAGTTCTGGTGGTGTATTTGCAGCTCAGGTGTCCGCCTTGCCCAAATTCTGAAAAGTTGCATATTATTTTAATAGGAAACCATTGAATATCAATTTTCTTTTTAAATACAGGAAGATCTCATTGAAAAAAGAACTCTTTTTCCCTGCATATAAATATATGGAGGTAGTGCCTTTTACATGTTTCTTTTCTGAATGTATTAGGAATCTTAAAAATGAAGTTTCTATTTCCTCTCAGTGAAGATGTGTGTGTGTGAAGGGATTTGGAGTATTTCTGGGGATTTTTTTTCTTTCTTTGTTATGAATAGTAGCAGTTCAGAGAATAGTATCAAAAACAGAGGAACTTATTTCAGGAGCACTTAGCAGTCATTGGCAACAGTAAAACCTGTATGATGTAATTTGTGATTTGTTAAAATGGATTCTTCTTCTGTATTTCCATATTCTGTTATAGAATATTTAGAATATCTAGCAATAGAATCAATACTCACAAGGAACACTCTATCTAGTTATACAAGCACCCATTCCTCGGTCTCAGTTTATGCAAGTGGTTTCATTCCTTTCCCCCCACCCCACCCCCCTTACATACATATTGATATTAATTTCATGAAAGTAAGCATCAAAGAGCAACTTTTTAGGTTTTTGAAAGGGTTATAAAATATTTTGAAAGGGTCTTCGGAGCTTGCTTTATCTTCTGTAAAGCAGGTCTAGTTTTGGTTTGGTAGGGGGGCTTGGTTTGGTTTGGTTTTGTTAAACAAACTTGCAATTCTGAATTAATTTTTTGGCTGCAATAACAATATTGAAAGATTCTTGGGTATTTTGTTTCTTTTGTACCCAGCATTTAACTGGCTGGGTTAGCAATTGTAAGAAATTTAAGGTACATCCGTTTAATTTTGCAAACGGAAAGCTAGCAGAAGTAGCTTTTATTTTTTTCCCCTCTCTCTCTTTCTAAGTATGGAGTATCATATCTGAAATTATGGAGAGTATAAATGTGGAAATGTTAAATCTTTTGTTAATGGCTTCGAATTAAGCACACATTGTTGCACATGATTTGGAGGACTTCTTTAAAGTAAATATACAATTTCAAGCTCAATTATCATTCATAGTTTAACTGAACATAGTGAGATATTAGGTCTGTGAATTTGATACAGTGTTACTTCATCATTACGATGCTTTTTTACAGTAAATTTGATATAGAACAGTTGCTAAAGGAAAGCTGCTGAATAGTGTGACCAACCATTTTATGGGACACATCTGGTGCATTAGTTCAGGATGTGCAGTGCAGAAGAACAGAGCCTTTTGCACAAAATGAGAAGGAAGCTAACTCCACATGTATACGTTTTGCGGACATGCGGAGAGGTTAAACAATTACGAGTTAATTGTGTAAGCTAATAGGAGGGGTGTTCGTAATGTCATTTCAAAATAGCTATGGAGGAAATGGAGGAGAATTATTGTTTTAAAATCTCAAATGAACGGTTTACACCTGTTAATGTTACATTTAGAACAGCTGTTTCTTTTATTATCAGTAAACAGATGCAGAAAGTAATGGAATGTTTTAAAGCAATATGTTAATCCTGTCTTCCACTACTGAACATTCTCACAATATCATGATTAAATATTAACTGTAATGCTGCTGTCATCTGCAGTTACAGAATTCTTACTTATTTTTTTAATCACTTTTGTATCTGAAGTTGTAAATGCTTATCCAAAGTTATTGTAGTCTTTCATCAACCCATCGTAAGTCTTTTTGCACATCAGTCATTTTATTGATGATTTCATTGGGCTGAATTACTCAGCCAAAGCAACCCTGACTTCGGTTTTGCTCAAAGGTTATTTCTGTAGTTGTACTTTCACCCTGAAATGAGACAGGCTATCCTTGTAAGGGGAGAAAAAAATTGCTCTTGAGGGCCCCGGGTAACGCACATTTCGTATGAACTCCATATGGAGTTGGTTGGCATTATAGGTGAAGCTTTGCCAGAGCATGCTCAGTTAGGTCCAACATGCATATTGGGATAGTACCGATCAGGTGGTACAGGAGAGGTTCTCCTTTAGGGCATGGAATTTTTTGTTTTATGTGAAAATAATTTTAACCCTAGTTCATTTATTTTCTGTATGTCTCATGACAAATGTATTGTGCTACTAAGGTTTTGAAATACGGAACATTATGATTCTGACAGCCTCAAAAATACCTCAAAACTGCAGATGCAATACCACGTGTACCTATAAAAAAAAAAAACCCAAGTATTTCAAAATATTTAAAAATTAGTGCCTAAACTGACCTGAAGTTTCCTAGAAACCAGTACCTGCCACTCAGATGCTCAAAGGTGATAGTAGTAGTTCTTCAACTGGAAAATTTATCTGTCCTAATTTTAGAATGATAGTATCTGTAAATGTTCTAAAAAAATGTGGCTTTTCAATGAAATAACATGCAATTGTGGAGCATTACTAACTCAGCACTCCAAGAACGGAAGTGCAGAAGATTAATACTGTGTAACTTGTTTGGCAGATTAGTTTTCAGGAAATGTAGAGATCAATGAATATGGCAGCTGCATTATTAAAATACTGTATTCAAGCCCAGGTCAAATTGTTCATTCATGCATGGAGTAACTCAGCATTAATTGAATCATTACATTTTTTAGATATTTTAGATCACCAATACTTTTTGCTTCAGCACTTAAAATGCCTGTTTAAATTAAAGTATTCACAAGGAGCAAGCGTTTTGAGAGAGGAATGCTGTATGAAGCGTTTATATATGAGGTCTTTGCAGTAATAAAATTGCATTGGTAGAACTAAGATTCTACCTTACTTCAAATGTCAGGACAGCCTATTTTTGGAGGATTTTAAAGATGCTTTGTCAGGTAAAATTATCAAAGTTGATATAAAATAACAAAGAGGTAGTGTCTTTCCTTGTTCTTGTTAGCCTGGTACTGTTTATGTTAGATAAGTGAGAGAGTGTTCCTGAGGAAAGGTAAGAGAATTTACTTTCTCAGTTAAAAAAAGGGGGAGGGAGGAACCCTCTCATGTTTAAGTAGCTTTAAAAGAGTCCTGTCATCTCACTTCAAGAGAATGGAAAGGAAAATTCTTTTGGAGATAATTTGAATTTATTTCATATAAAGTAGTTGTTGAAAGGCAAATGGTTTCAGCCATGAGGAGCGGATCTAGGTATGATTCTTGTCAAACTTGGCCAAAACTGGCTTGTAATAAATAGATTGTTTCAAAGCAATGTGCTGTTGGATTTCTGTTCTTCTTCACTTAAAGCAGGCAGAGTTTGACTGTTATTTAGTCAGTTAACATTCCTGATGTTCCCTGATAGCTTAGGTGTGTATAATTTAGAACAAGAACCTGTTAATGGTTACTAAGGTGTGTGAAACTCTATACATGTAGTTCTAGAAAAATGTTCCCTCATCAGAGGAATTCATACAGTTATTTCTCCCACGAGGTAGGCACCTCCATTACAGAACATTTCCTTAATTGTTGCACTTAAAGCTTCACATTCAGCTTCAAACTCCTCTTTTTCAGAACTGCTTGCCCGAGATCCCATTGCCATTTAGGAAAGCCATAACTTCTATGCTTTATTTATGACAACCTTTGAGCAACTGAAAATGCTGCCAACTCCTTTAGGAAGTGTGGATTTGAAACTTCAATTTTGGTCTACGTTTGCAAATAAGTAAATGTGATTATGCATCAAGTATAACAGCAATAAAATGGACACTGGCCTTTTAAAATTGCAATATTTTACACTATTAGTGACCTTTACTGTAGGACCTGAAAAGACTTCATAGTGCACCAACCACTTGTAGATTATGGAAACTGAAGAAACGACTCGGTCAGCCTTAAGCTGGATGCAGAGGTTACGGGGGGAAAAAACCCAAACTCTGCAACTCAGCTCCCACTGTTGCATTTTTACTATAATGAGCATGAATCTAATGGTTAATGGGTGGGGGCAGTTAATTCTTGCCTAATTATGAACTTTTTGTGGAGTCCTCAGGACTGTAATTTCTTACTCTATGTTACTTCGAGTCGCTGAAAGTTATGCAGGTTTTTATTGTTATTGTGTTCTGCTTCTTTTGAATTTATTTGGATGCTATATAGCAAGAAAATGTTGTGTTGAATTCTTAACTCATGTAAAGTAATGAAGGTTTCAAGCACCACTAGATTTTTTTTTTTTTTCCTTTCCTTCCTTAAACCTCTGTGGATGCAGAATTAATAAGACTAAAATCAAGTCCAGGTAAGGAAAGACTTAAATGATAAAATATATTGCTATAATAACAGTCTTACCAGTTTTCTTCTGGTTGTCAGTCTAAGTCTTTTAACTGTAGCTCAAAAATCTGGAGCAAGTATTTTGGCATAGCACAGTTTGTTGTAAGGAAGATTTAATAGCTTGTTGTGTCCTATTTCTATAAACAGAAGTCATTTAGAGTTCAGCAGATATATTTAGAATCAGCATTTGTGCTGGTAGTTACAAGCTGAATAAAATAATCTTTGAAAAGCTGAATATACAGAAGGGAATATGCAAGTTCAAGTTTACCTCGCAACTAATTCTCATTCAAGAGGCTGTGGCATATTCACTAATACTAATCTACAAAATTGGGAATCACATTAATTATTTTATTTACAAATCTTTTTAATAAAGAGTTGAAGTGTTGTGTGCAAACTTTAATAGTTTTAAGAGAGTTTTGTGATTATTGCTGTACAATAGGTCTGACCTTGCACACTTTACCGTGGTGAAATTCCCTAATCTTCATAGAGGAAGATTTTTCTCTCTCAAGGAGTGCAGCGTAAGGCCCAATAAAATGGAAAGCCAGAAGTTCTGGACAGGTCTTCTCTACTTTGGGCTGGTTTGGGTCAAAACGTTAATGGGAGTTTATATTGAGTGATTTGTAATGTAATTTGTGATTTGTTGACTTCAAGGTATGCGTAATATCTGAAAAATATGTGAAGTCTGTTTAAATATACGATTTTTATAGCAAATAATAAATTAAAACCATAGTGACCTTTTGGTCTTGCTGATCACGTGCATAAAGATGTTCATCTGTTGGTCCGTACTAATCACAGTAGCAGGGCTCTTGCTCAGGGGATAGCAGCCATGAGCAATGCTCTTGTATATTTGTTCTTCTACTGTGCTTTTTATTGAGAAAATTTTGAAATTAAAATTTTTGTAATTGCACCCTGATGCAATTTTTGCATATTCGGTTTTGGAAAAGATAGTAGTTCTTCCCTATGAAAATAAGGTGCATCTAGTGGTGCAAATAGACATCAGTGCCCTAATTTAAATTTCAATCGATATTTCCGCCCCTACTGCTGGCTCTGGCAGTGTTGGTGTGAAGTCTGATAATTTTTACCATATCATTTCTGGTATAGATTTTGCCAAACAGGAGTTTGAAAACATTGAATTGAAAGTATATTATATGGTGCGCTTAAGTATCTTTTTCCTCCTGTATTTTAACCCATTAACAACTGTTTTCCTTTCTCCTATATTAAGTGTCCATGCTTTCAGCATCACAAAAAATGTCACCCAATCATGTGATCACCCCATCACCTTGCTAAAGAAGTATCTTGCAAGGATTGTTTTGCAAATAACTAAAAACTTCATTTTATATTATCATATCTAAACAGGACGTTTTTCAGGTTTTACCGTGTTTGAATTTTGATTGTTTCAGTAAACATCGGAGAAGTTTTCATGTAGGTGTATTTTTTTTTAAAATGTGATTACTGAAGAGAGAAAACATAAGTACGTTTTCTCATGTTATTTACAGGGATTATAAAAGCATACTTCACAGTGTTCGTTGCTGTTCATCCAAGTGTCAGAAACGTGAAGTTGTACACACAAGTGAGAGTCATATTGTGCCCATTTGTCCCTTTGTTAAACTGGCGCATTGAAAAGAGGACTGGCCGCATAGCTGGCTGTTGGCAAATCTGGGAACAGAACCTAACACGCCGATAGTGTTTTCCCACTTTAACTACATTGGAAATCTACTTGTTGGGGAAAACGATATGCTGGTACCAAATGATATATATGATGTGCAACACAAAAGATTTCCTGTTTTCAGTTTATATGACATGACCTGTGGGCTAACTGAAGAAAACATCACTGAGAAAGTGCTATATCTAGATATACAAGTGTTCCTATTGATACGTTATTTTTCTAAGATTTTGCTGAGTAAAGCTATTTCCATACATAAGCGTTTTGGCCATCTGCAACTGCTTGTCAATGAGCCTGGTTTGAGAACACTGGTCGTAATTGTAACCTCAGGAATGTGTGACCAGCTCGCGGCCAGCTGTGCATGCCCTGACTTTTCCCAGGTGTTAAGATACATGGCCACTTTTGTTCACTTTAACCAATGGGGCAAAATACAGTCCTTGTTTTTCCCCACCTTGTGTTAAACCTAAAAACTGCTGGGTTTTATTATTTTTTAATATGTCATAGCAAACAACTAGATGAAGTTGTCCATGTTGTTTAATTACTGTGCATACGGGACACAGCGCGCTGCATCTGTATGATAGTATGTATTTAGAGAAATACAGAAAGGGTTCTCAGTGTGCCATGGTCTTGCTATAAATTAACAGTGCTGACCCTGCAAATCACACAAATGCTCTTTTTTTTGTTTGTTTGTTTGAAAAAGGTTTTACTTATGTTTCAATGGCATAGATATTTCTGCAGTTTAAGCCTCTTCAGCCAGAGTGAGTTTGGCTACATTTTCTAATCGGTTTTATTTTAATGATCCATTTCGTGATCATAGGAACACTTATTAGCTGTCTTCTGCATGAGAGTGTAATTGGAACTCCTCCTAAATCTGATCTGGAGCTGTCTGCATAGGGGTTTTTGTATTTTGTCTTTACCTGGGTAGCATCTTCTTTACTTGTGTACCATTTTCTATATTCCAGGTGAGGCATGAATAGCTTGAAAGCAGTACATATGAGCACAGGTGTTGGAGGGGGAGAGCACTTCTAGTAATCATGAGGACAAAATTTGCTCCACGG
The DNA here is from genome assembly GCF_000690835.1 of Fulmarus glacialis. Lineage (NCBI taxonomy): Eukaryota > Metazoa > Chordata > Aves > Procellariiformes > Procellariidae > Fulmarus > Fulmarus glacialis. Next base: position 42,377 of record NW_009204899.1, read on the forward strand.
CCTGTGACACTCTGTTTAGTCAAGTAAAAAGTGAAAGCATGAGATGAACTTATGGACATGATAATTTGCACAATGTGATTGTTATAAAGGGATAAATCCACTTCTCGAGTCCCTGCTGTTGGTTCTTATTTACCAACAAGCTGACATGATCTCCACGTAGTAGATATGGATAAGAAATGAGCTTGTAACTTAGAATGATTCTTTATATGGTCAAAAAGACACACGTTATCCCTAAAAGTAATCTACCTATTTGGATCAGTTTCCATGGAATGAACTCCGACCTTCAAGCAGAGCAGGTCTGTGTCTTCAGTAAGAAGTTCTAAGTTCATGAAGTATGAATTTCTGCCTTTTATGGCCTTTCAAAGACCTTGCGCTGTTGATTTTGATCATCTTTGAACGTAGTAATCTGTAACACACAGATTCTAGACCAGTGCTGGGGTTTTCCTAAATGCTCAGAAGTCAGTGAGGGATGAGCACATGTGAACACTTTGTATGTGCCTAAATGCTTTTCAAAATCTAGCTCTTAGGGACTCAGAAAAGCTTGTTTAATCTTGAAAGTCAGTGAAAAATTGGGCTCCTAAATGCTTGCTTAGCCCTTGAAAAACGTACCAGAACTGTTTGGGGAGGAGGAGATCCAATCCAGTGTTGAGACCTGCTTAAACATAAACTTGTAGCAAGACAAGTTCTCCTTTATAGCTGCAATGATCTGGAGCACACTTGCATGATGGCCTTACATAAAAGACTGAATGCCTTTTCAAGGGTGTTTTTGTAGTGAAAGTATTGGTCTGTGAATCTTCTGTAAAAAGCAGGGACTGTCCACTCTTCACCAGAGCAGACAGGAGAGCTGATAAGACCTGGGATAAAACCGCCTGGTACAAATCACTCCTAAGTGATTTGTGCCTCTGACTGACGTCTCTCCAGTGAAGACTCCCAGATATGTACCAGCCTGGTGAGATTCCTGTAACCACTGGTCTTCGGTATTTCCTGTGAAACTTAAACCTAATGTTCGAAATCTGCATCAGCACTGAACTATTCTGTCCTTTGTTTTCTGTTCGTCAAGGTGGCTTTTCTCATTAGCATAAATCACAAAGCTCCTGCAGCAGTAGCGTTGTCCATATGATATACAGCATCTCTGCTGTGGCCAAGGAATATTTAAACCCAAAATGCTCCGCTTTGCTTGATTTGGAGAAGACTTTAATTGTTTCTTCTTTCACAGTTTCTTGCATCCTAATGAGTAATTCTGGTTATAAGATGGAACAAATTCTCTTGATTTTTCTTTAAGAGAAAATCATATAGAATACCATGACACTTTTATTATTATGCATGTCTGATGTGAACAAAATAAATTAGCCAAAGGCAAACAAAATGCACCCCTGTGGACGTTCAGAATTTTAAAAACAATGAAATAAAAATATCTGCAGTGCATTACGTTAGACATTGGTAAAGAAGTTAAATGGCTCTAACTTGTGTGTAACCTAGTTGAAGAAATAAGATACTTCTGTGGGGTATGGATACATAATATAAACAATTTCAAAGAGTATTTGGCAGTCTCTTGGAATTTGCTCCAAATGCTTTCGGTTCGATGGGAATGAAAAGCTATGCTCCATTATACCCTCACTTGATATTTTATTTTGGAGGAAGGAAACTTGGAAGCAAGTCCACATTTTTTTTAATTGCTTAAAGGTGACAGTGGAAAAAAAAGTAAGATGAGCTGCATGCTTATTTTTCTTCCTACCTGCTCATCTGTCTTACTTTCATTGTTGCCTTTCACTTTCAGTCTTACTTAAGCAAAAAGAATTAAAATGCACTATATCTGCTAACATTAGATATATTAATAAGTGTAATTGGTGACAACTGCTTATTTCGTATAGGAAAGACACGGATCTGTACGCATGCTTTAGTTTCCTGCTCTTTCTCAGAGGTTGCTCTTGGAGAGGGAATAGCTATTTCTGATGCTGTCTTCCTATCTGTGTATCTTTATAGTATTTATTTATTGTTATACCTGCTGAGATGATCTCGAATGCTTTCTTTACGAGGACTTAGGACTCACTGGAGCAGGAAACTTTTTCTTTCTATACACCTTTTGAAAGAGCAGTAAGAATTGCTCTGATTCAGTGCAGCTTTCAATCACGTTGCCTTCTGCTGCATTTTCATCAGATATCGCAGACTAAGTAGTATTAATCTGCTTAGTAGCTGGGTGGAAACCGCAGGGAACAACTAGAAGTTGATTTTTTTTTTTATTTCCCCCCGCTTCCTGTAGCGGCATACGAAACCAGTTGAGCAGAGCTGTTAGCCTTGCTCCTGAGGGCTAATATAAATTAAAGGTCCTGAGCACCAGGGGTTGTTAAAATTCTCATAGGGCTCTTTATAAGATGTTAACCCCCATGGTCTGGCCAGGCTCCAAACAGGGTAATTACATTCTTCCTACCTAAATTCCCCCTGCAATTGCAATTCGATGTGCTGGTATTCCTCACTTCCTCTCCTCTGCCGTGCCCCGTGGAACAGTTGTTGCATTTCATCCCAGAGGTACTTGCTTTCGGTGACTGATGGAGTGATCTGTGTGTAGAGTCTATAAAGCATTTTAAGAGCCTTTTGGATGAAATGTAATTTATGGTGCTTAACTTTTTTTTAATTATCTGCTGTTTAAAATGGACGGGGTTAATCTGAGCCCTGAATGCGTGTGAACTGTGTGCAACAGACCTGGAATGAGACAGTATCAACAACTGTTCTCGTTCCTCGTTGAACTTCTTCCCAGAGGTTTTTGGACAGAAGAAGTAACAGACCAAACTAAAAACACAGGAAGGCTTTTCTAAAGGGTTCATTACAAAATAGGAAGAATATGAACTATGTAGTAAGGCTAATGTGGTTTTTGCCTCAATTGAAGTACATCTTGAAGAGTGTGTGTGTGTATATATATAGATATGTATATATATACACACACACACATATACATATAATGTTCCCTGGCTAATGTGATTTTTGCCTCAATTGAAGTACCTATTGAAGAGTGTGTGTATATATATATATACACACACATACACACACACATGTATATATAATGTTCCCTCTGCTTAGGGATCCTGTTGTAACCTGCAGAGCAGCATCTAAACATTCATGTTCTAAAAGTTACTCTTCTTCTACCACTTCTTATACTAGAAATGCCTTTTATTGTAAAAACACTATAATTTTTATTAAATCTAATTTATATTGCATACTAATTGGAAGTAGAGTAATTCTATATGAATTTAAAGGTTGCCTATAAGCAGACAGATATGAAGTTAGTACTCAATGTTTAACAAAATAGTAAGGGAATATCTGTATGTGCCAAATAAACAGAGACTCAAACAGAGTGTCCTCTAAATATGGAATTTGCTTACCATGGATCTGCAATACAAATAGGATAAAGCGATGCTGGGGGACATCTTTGTGTTTAGTTTGACGTTAGTTTCCCTCTTCACTCGTGGAGTGACTCATGCTAAGCCGAACTGAACTACACAGGGAATTCTTGTACAGACACTAACCTGAATGAACTAAACTTCTATTTCATGAGATCACTTTGTCTGGTCTGTTCTGTATGACAGGCCATCGCATTTCACTTGGTATTAGCATCAAGTCTAAATACTTGTTTAGGTCAGATATTTCTCTCCCAGAATATCAGCACATAGGCTACAGGTAGAAGCAAAAGATCACTGTTCACCTGTGCCATAATGTCCTCACTAGTTAAGTGAGGTCTCTCACGGTGGTCTAAGCAGGTGAACTACTCGCCATGCTGCAGGGAGAGTTGAAGATTTTGCAGGTGACTTGTCCGGTAGCATAAGAAAAGTATTTCCAGCCCCAGATGGCAAAAATCAATAGATGACCCTACGCGAGTGAATATGATGCACTAGCTGAGCTCCTGAGGGGATTCGTAGTGTTACTTCTGAGGCAGCGCAGGTCTCCAAGCGTCTTCCCCTCCATCAGCCAGTCGCTCTCTGGGGCTTCTGAGGAAGGTTAAATAAGCAAAAACAGCCAATCAACAAACTGAAAACACTCCTCTTTATGTAACAAAAAAACCAACCAAGCAAAAAAATCTGTCTACTGTGATGCAGTAAGTTTGAAAGCTTGAAGTGTAAAATGTCCTTGCAAGGTCTTGCATTGTGTTTCAGTGAAAAACTACACTATTATCAATGTAAGATATCTTTCTCTTTGACCTGTCATGAAAGCTGAAATAAATTTACTTAAATATTTGACACCAAATTCAGCTCAATGTGCTCTACTGCTTGTTGCTTAGGAAGGCGCCTATACGAACTACGTAGCCAGCTGTTAATATGAGTTATATAATCCCACCCAGTGTGGCTTTAATGGATTTTAGCTTGGAAGAGAAAATTTAGTTCTCTTGCCTATGATCAGTTCAGACATATTCTTACTCAAAAACAGTTTGCCATTTAGAATTGAAATAAGCCATTTGTATAGTTTTAGTACTGTAACCGTTAAGAATGTGCTTTTTGAATGCAATATATAATATTAAATATTTTCATAAAATACGGCTGTGCTATGAAGCATTTATCTTATGATCATTTATAGTTAACATTGCCAATGCAGTTTAAAAATACATTTAGTTTGTAATGCTATTACAGAAGGAAATGTGTTCTTTTTAATTAGTTTATGTGTAAGTAAATATAAATAGTTTTATTCATACTGATGGTCTAACAGGCACAAGAGCAATGTACTCTCTCTTGCTATCAACTCTTACATGCACTCATGTCTTCTGAGCATCCTAAAGTGTTTATATGATTTTATTTGTTTGAGCTTTGGCAAATCAGCATCCTTTTGCATTTTGTACTAGCTTCTGTTTCCAAGATGAGACACAAATTCCTGGAAACTTTCACACAGAAAAAAACCCATGTATTTTTAATATTATAGGAACATTTCTTCTATCAAATAATATTTTTAGGTAAAGGTAATCTGATAGAATAAGGCAGCAAAGGATTTATTTAAATGGAAGATGATTCATAGCTACCTCTCTTGGAGGTGCATACCCCATAATTTTGTGCATCTGTGATCTTTCTAGCTTTTCTTGGTTTGTATCTTTTTTTCTTTACCCGTCACTGTGGTGTAACTGTTTAAGTGCCTGTTTTCCATTATTGTAGGTATCAAATTTAAATTTTCAGAAATTAATGTCAAAGAACAATGTATTAGATTTATCTATATTTTGAATTATTTTTAATTCTGCTTTTCTATTCTTTCAGCAAATAGTATCTGCTGTTTGCCTCCTCCCTCCACCCCCCCAACTATCAGACTTTATGCTTTATTCTTCTCTAGTAAATTCTCTCCTTCATTGTTTTTTTGCTGCTGCTGCTTCTTGCATCCTCTCCCTCTGGAAAGGAGGAATGTGCTCTTTTCTTCTACTCATGCATGGTTTTCTCACTGTCTCTTGCTCTTTCTTTTTTCTTACCCACAACTGTCTGTTGTTTTTTTTTTAAACTCTCCATCTACAGCTTCTTTCCCCCCTAGCACTCACTGCTCTCATGAACAGCTTTAATTTAATTAGAAATGCCTTTTTGTTGCACTATAAATTCAATTTTAGAGGACTCGGTAGAAGCTTTTGTATCTAAGGTTGAAAGAAAAAGGGTTTTTTTTCTGTTCCACACGGTTTTCTACCTATTTCTTCTTTTTATTTTTTTTCCTTATTGATACCATTTTTCTTCTTTCTCAACCTGTCTTTTTAGCACTCCAAGCTCAAAAATTCCCTTCTGTGGTTTCATGTAATTAAAGACACAGTCTGATAATTAAATATTCTAAAATATGAACAAAATTCAGTTCAGTGGATTTGCATTAAGCTTTTTTGGGAAAAATAATTTTCAGTACTAGTGTCCTAGTCAACATGGGAAACATACCTTAGAAATTTCAAAAAAAGCATTAAAGCAATTTTTCTCAGAGCCCCAACCTCCTCATATTTAGAAGATTGTGTAGTCTACCCAGAAGAGTAGATTATTATTGCCATTCATTGGAGTGAAACTGTAGCAATATCTGTACATGCTCCAAAAATTCATCGTCATTATGGGATGTTGTCTTTAATGACTGCTCTAAATTCCAGGTTTTTTACAACTTATTTTGTTAACTTGGTTATGGAGACAGGTGGATATTTACACAAAAAATTTTGTTGTGCTCTTGGGGAGAGCAGCCATACCAGGAACACTCACTTTAACTGAAATTGAGATAAGTAATTTGAGGGTGACTTACTCAAGTTTTGAAACAGTTAACGCTCTCTGAGGAGGAGATGAGGGGTAGATAAATGGTGAACAACTGGGAAGCTGGCTCTGAAGCACGTGCTCATGAATTTGGACACCGACTAATCTGTTTTGGCCGTTGCTGGCACCGCAAATAACAGCATAATGCAAAACCTTCCTGTTTCTTCCCACTCTGTCGTTCTAACTCTCCACCGAGGGCAAGCAGCGGCCACGGGCCGAGCCCTCAGCGGCAGAAGTGGGAGCAGCAGCTTGGCCGGGGCTTCTCGCATGGCCAAGTCCGCAGGCTCCCTCTCTCCCCTGCGGCTCTGCTGGCTCTTCTGCTGATCGATGCACGGCAGAGCGCAAGTTTGGGAGGGTTTTTTCTCCCCTTTGCCAGCCTGGAGTCAATCTGTGACATCCAATGAAGCAGACGAAGGGGTGTCAGATGCAGCCATATGGCTTGTGTGTGCCCTGGAGCAAAACTAGACACCTGCAACTGCTTTATGTTGAACCGTCTTCCCTGTTTGCCTTGGCAGAGTTACTGGACCGAGAAAATCGCCTAAAGAGAATTGCTAATATGGAGATGTCACCATTCAGGGTTATCTCCTGCTGTTTTCCTATTAACTTCTCACACTACGAAGTGCTGTCAGATTTGGGGGGTTTTTTTCTTCCTTTTAATTGTTTATAAAGAAGATGAGCTGTATATGTGACTTCCTCAAAATGTTCTCATAATTAAATTACTTTTGTTGGTTCCCTTAGAAACCCGATCCTTTGCCTTGTCTTGGAGAGACATCACGCTCTTCAGAACTCATCATCAAACTTAGTGATATCAAGTAAAGTTTGCCTACTGTTTCATCATCTTGTTCAAAAGTTATTCTAGCACTTTATCTCCTTTAGAGTATCTATCTTTTTTCCTTAACTGATGACTCAATGATCTAAATTTAGCCTTTTTTTTTTTTTTTTTAAAAAGGCATCAGTAAAATGGAATTTATCCTCTACTTGCTCCCCTCAGATGCCTCAATTGTCCATTTTACCTTAGCTTAGGTTGTGGTTACTATTACTTGGTTACTGAAGTGTTCTCTGTATGCTCTCTGTTTTGTTCCTGAAACACAACAGCGGTTTGTTGTTGAGGTGTGTATCTAGAGGATAATATCACCCTGTTCCTTGCAGCTGCTTGGGCTTCCAGCTTACGTGTGGCTTCAAGTCAATGTGGAAAGTCTGTGTGACTAATGAAGAGTGTGTTGTGATGCTCTTGGACACAAAGAGCTGAAGGTGTAATTTGAAATAAGTAAAAAATATGCAGAGAACCTATACATAAATGTATAGTAACGTGCACTTCATTCTGGAAATTCGAAATTTCTTGTGTTACTGTGTGTGCTAATATAATTCTGTGTGTTAGTCCTACAGATGTAGGGCTTGATTATCTCAATGCTGGCACCACCTGCCCTGTGGGTGCCCTCTTCGCCTTTGAATCTGAAGAACTAAAGATATGTAGCTTCAACCACATCATCATCTTCTCCTCCAACCCACTTTTGCAGTATTTCATGTTCCAGACTGGAAAGAATATTATGGTCTGCCTTGCCCTCAGGTCTGATCATCTTCTTAATGGTCCTGTTCTTGCCTTCATGGGCTGTTCTGGCACCAAATCCCTTTTTAGCACTGCTGTCTCTTGGCTCCGTCCCATAGAGCATCTAAAGGAAATGTCCCCCGAACAGCTTCTCATCTTCCATTCAGCCTCTTTGGGTTTTTTTTTTTTTCCTTCTGATCAGTGTAGGTGTAGGACAGAGCCCCTGCTGTCCATGTCCTTTCCAGACGCTTCGATGGCACACCTTCCTGTGCTCCCGATGGCTGCCCTCTGGGAAGCCACAGCTCCATCAGAGGCTGGGAACTTGTAAGGAGCCTCACGCGTCCGCTGTGTCGGACCCACACTGAGAAACCACTTGCCCAATACTGGGAATTTTAAATTAATATAGCCTTCCGTATGGTTATTGCTTCAGCTGGAAAAGATGATATGGAAAGGATCTTGCGGAAAATCTCTCATATGCTATGTTGCAAGAAGATTCAGGTATGTTCTTGAGTTTCTGTGAAAGGTAGTTTTAGACTTTCAATGTAACCAAATGATTTATCTTCCGTTTTTCCTCTCAAAGCCCATGTTTTATTCTGAGCCATGCTAAATTTCATGCTTTCTATATGAAAAGGTTTTTGTGGTTCAATGTAGAGAAAAATGAATTGTTTTCATTATTTCCTAGACTTTTTTCATATCCTCCATGTCTTTGTGCCTGCTCCATAAAAATAATAGGTTTTATCAATCCTGTCTTGATAAAGCCAGCCTTCATCTGTTTCAGATTCATCTAACTATATTAAGACTAGCTATCAAATAACAAGGAACATTAAAGCCCCGTTCCTCTGAGGCTCAGACAGTCCCTGCTGCTTCCCTAGGAACTACAGCAAGTTCCTTGGGTTTTTTCAGGTATTGCCGTTTAGAGTTAGATTCGTGCATTAATTTCCTTTACCTGTTGATGCAGGGTTGTAGAAAGGAGTGGTAGTCTGCTCTCCTCGCTCTTCAAATAAGAGCACTTTTCTGTCTTGAAGCTCAATGCAGAATACCTTTGAATCGCATAGATGAGAGTCTGTGTGGGCAATTGTTTGGGCAATAAATTTCATTTATGCTGAAATATCTATATATCTTCAAAGTAAATTTGTGAATAGTTGCAGTGATCCCCATTCTGACACCCCCACCCATCCCAATTAGCTGAAGAAATATAGATGCAAAACTCTGAAGTCTAGGTTAAAAACCAAACCAAACCCAACCAATCAACCCTGCTGAAGTGCAGTTAAGGCTCTGCTACCCTTATCAAGCAATAAGGAGGGCAAACAAGGTACAGTCACACCTAAAGGAAAACACTTATTCCAAGAAAATCTGATTGCAGGCATATAGCAAATACGCAGCTTACGCAGATCTGTGTGGGCAAAACATTTTCAATATCTATTCCTCTATAAGTATAATTTTTTATCACATTCCTTAAGAACAGGAGACAGTCTGACAAATTAAGGGAAAATACATTGAACATAGCTCTAAGTGGTGATGGAATTAATCAGAGTCTTGGTATGGTGAAATTCATACATTTTCCTTACGGTTCTATTTGCTCCTCAAATAACCTCCTATATTTTTTGGTTTGAGCAGTGATGTCAGTATCTTGGACAAAGTTCAGCAAAGGAACTATATTCGTTTTAAATTTTCCCAGTAGTTCCTTACATCATATTATGGCTCCAAAATAACTAAATGTTGTCATCATGTTTGGTTTGCGCTTTTGATTTCAATTCCCAAGTTGCGCAACTCTTTCAAAATCATTCAAGCCTGATTCAAACTCCAAGAGCAACTGTAATACTAAAAATGCGAAGAGGGACTTGTCAGTGTTTGCGTAAATAAAAATGCCGCTCGCCTCCTTGCTTGTACTTGGAAGGATGCTCGGGTAAGTTACTGAAGCTGAGGAGTAAGATCAGTAGCAATGACGATCTTCGGTGATGCGGTTTCTGTTGGAAAGGGGCATCTAAGAGAAGGTTGTTTATGTATGTTTGACGTAGGTTGGCAGACGGGTGGCTTCAAAGATCTTCAAGGAAATGTTGAATGAACGCATATAAGGATTTCTTTAAATCACAGAAGATTGGACTGATGCAGGAAAATAAAATGGCAAATGCTTTGGGGTTCCCTGTCATTTAGAAAGTAAAGATTTAAGCTTGACTGTAAGAGGGCATTGAAGCAGTCGTAAAGGAAAGAGTCTGGCATGAATGTATTTAATCAGATGCAGAGTCAAGGTAATGATGAATAATGACTAAATACGTTTGTAAACAGGTGCAAAACTTCCCCCCCCCCGCCTGGAGAGCTGCCACTGTTATGTGATAGCTTAATATTTCAGCTAGAACTACAGCTGGAAAGGCAATGATATTGAATGATTTTCATTATCCATTCTGTGCTGCTGAAATGGACATAGCCATGTAAAATAATACTAAAATAAACTCATCAAATAGACTTTGCAAAAAGCTTTACAAAAAGATTTTTTTTTTTTTTTTGTAAATGAATTTACATCTGTGGAAACCCTTTGTAAGAGCTCTGGGCTGCTGATTGAGGTTTACAAGTAATTTTTTAAACCTGTATCACTTAAAGTACTGAGCTACAGCTGTAAAAGGCCTTGCTCCTGAACTTGTCACTGCTGCTGCACCGTGATGTGGCAAGTGGCCTTTGAAAATGGACCGCGCTCTGGGCCAGCCCGGTGTCAGCTCCTCAATTTTTCCAGTACTACTGTTATAGCCCTAGGACTCTGTTGTAGATGCTGCATAAATTTGCATCAGAACTACAATCCCTAATCTAGGACAATTAGTGACAGTTGCTAGACTTGTGCTAATTAAAATATGAAGAGTAGCTTGGTTTCAAACTGCATTTCCTGGATTCACTAGGGTCGTGCTACAGGTGTCTGGAAACATGTTCAATTTTGATGCGATCATAGCGTTGCCTTAGCTTCTTGCTGCCACTGCCTTATATTCGGAGCATCTAATTTTACTCGTCTAACATCTGTATGTCTTATAAAAACCTGCAAGTAGAGATTGTAATATTCCTGAGGCTAGAAGGAGAGCAAGATAGCAAAAGCATCACTAGCTAACTGAGGATTATTATTTTTAATTCAGTATAGCATGAATAAACAAACTTGAATAGGACCACTTGGTTTAAAAGTCTAAGTAGAGAGAGTCCTTAATAATACGTATTTCTTCTAGCCTTGGATTTTTGAACTTGCAAAATATATGAATGTGCCAGTACTAAATAAATAATGTAGTTTAGCTTTCCACCAATGTCTTTAGTTTCCCAGCTGTTTCTAAATGTTTGGTTCAACATATAACAATGTGAACATATCAGATGTAAACACCGTCATTTTAACACAGTATGTTATGTTGCCTTGTTTCTGAGTTGTATTTCAGCTTGAATAATACAATGTCAGTACTGAGAAAGTAGGACGCCAAAATAGACAGTACTGACCAATTACCCAGGTATTTAGAAAGCTCTCGTTAATTTTGTAAAGACAAATTTGTCCAAAAATCTTATGTTATTTACAGATATAATTTATTACCTTGGAAAATCTATTCTGTATTTTAAATTGGACTACTGCTGGATTCAGAAGGATGAAAACCACTGCTGAAGTGTATCAGATTGTTCATGGCCCACAGGGGAACTGTGTGCTAGGCAAAGCAAGTGTCTCCTTTCACTAGGAAGGCTTTCCCTTACAGGAACAGGATTCGGAGGGACGCATGGATGCCTGCAGAATCCTAAAAATCTCTGCTTCCTGCTACTCTACATCCTTTTTCAACAACCTTTTGGCAAGATGAAGCAAAATCATGTTTATTCGAGTTCTGTACTTGCATAGCAAAATTGCAATCTCTTTCAAGTAATTTTATTTTGGGACACTGCAGCTTTTTGATGATAAAGTAAAAATTTCTTTTTTTTAGCTGTCATCTGTTCATTAATGCGCAGGTTGTAGTGATAAAATGACACAAATTTTTTCCAAGTTAACCATGTTCAAGTAATTCCTGTACCTATGCCCTTCACGAAGCCTGGGAGGTGTCATAGTGGAAGCTACAGGCGTCTCTCAGTTTCCCAACCCTGCGCTGCCCAGAACAGAGCAGGTGTCATAGTGGTGGTGGCCTTGTAGTGGAAGCTACAGGCGTCTCTCAATTTCCCAACCCTGCGCTGCCCAGAACAGAGGAGTTCCCTGGGTCCCAGCTCTCCCAGAGCAACCATGGTAGATAGTAAATGAAGAAAAGCCAAAAGCAACGGATCACTGTAGAGAGTCCATCGAAGCCCAAAATGAAACAAATTGTGGGTGTCTTTGAGGAAAGCAAGAATTACCAAACGCTGTATTAGGGTCCTAGAAGAAGGCTAAGAAGCTGGCAACATTGCAAAAAGAAAACCTTGTGTTGCGTAGCTCCTCTTTGTGTAGGTCATGGGGATGATGAAGATGATGTGCTATCCATCCTTGTCCCATCAAGGAATGACTCATATTTTCAACATATTTTCCCCTTTCTTCTGTATGTTAGTCTGAGAAGTAATTCTTCCAGAATTAAAGTGCATTTTGTCCTACAAACAAACATCCACCTGCCGCGTTTATTCTGGAATAGCCCTTCAGTAATGTTTTATTCTGAAGGAGCATTTGTAATTTGTTGTCTTGACAAGTAGCACTAAGTCTCTGTTATTAGTAAGCCACTTGCGACAATGTTCTTGAAGCAATAGGGGTTTTTTTTTATCACTTGATAGTTTTTAGCTCTAGGGATGGAAATTTAATTTCCAATTGAATATGTTAGTGATCACTTGGTGACAAACAGCTTCAGAAAAACGGACAGATTGTAAAATCTTTGGCACTCTATGCTATGAGATTAGGTGTTGACAGCATTCCTTTGGGGTGATGTGAAGTCTCGGAGAAAACACCCTGGCAGGTTTTTATCTAAATCGCAAAGGAGCGTTCAGAGACAGTGAAAATCCTGGGGGAATCTTTGCACTGGTATGCTCGGAGTAGATGCATTGCTTCAAGGTAAAGTATTGGGTTTGCCCCAGTCGTGATTTAGTTCAGGTTACTTGATGTGAAATTGGGCTTCCACAGATGGGGTCCCCATTGCTGATACATTGCCCCTATAGGATAGGTAAGCCGTATTAATGTGGAGGGAGGAGGGGGAAAAAAAAAAAAAAAAAGAAAAAAGAATGTTTTAGACAGGGTATTGCGGTTTCCTACTGCTCTTGGAGCCAATTCACCTTCTGGAATAGTACTTTCCAAAGCAAACGTTGTATTTCCATTATTGGAAGTACAGTGTATCCTCACTGAAATGCTTAAAATATTCTAAGTTTCTCATTCAGTTCTATGGTAGGGAATTTCTTTTTTCTCAAAGGCATCCAGTGGTGCAGGGTCCTTCTGCTATAGCAGTGTGTACATTCAGCAGGGAACCTCAGTTAGTCAAGGAGTATAGAGCTAGTCAAAGCTAGTGAATCTTAAATATGCTATAGAGTGTACGTTAAAAGTTGGAAAACTTACTTCATTTTTATTTCATCAGAGTTTTCATCATTTTGTGGTGTTATGAAGCTATATTGCATATCTTGTGGTATTTCGTATATGTTTCTAAGATGTTTAAGTCACTGTGCTGTGTTTTACAACTTCTTTGCTCTGAAATTTTCACATATGTGCACATATCTGCTGTCATACAGGCTTTAAGAGCTGTATGCACTTCTTGATGGGGTTTTTTAGTACCAATATTTTGATGCATTCTGGAAGGATGATTTTTTTTTGTTGCCTGTCCTCTACTGTCTTGAAGATAAGAAAGCTCACTAATAGTTGAGTTTTGCTGACACTGCTTAATGATTCTCAAATCTGTTCAAAGTAACTTTTCTCAGTCTTCCTTTATATTGCTTCTTCATTTTACCATGTACCAAAAGGAATGGGAATGTTTTGGGATGTAGTTAATTAGGATAAAATCTTCTGTATACACAAATACTTCCTTTAGTTTTAGGAATGATTATTGACTTGCCTGTTGCAGGGGAAGAGGAGATACACTCGATAGGTTTCCCAGGATAACCGTATCACCAGAAACTGCAGGAAGATGAGAGGCTGTTTGTGTCCCCCCAGAATGTCACAGTCACCCAAGAAGATCAAGTCTGGAGCATGCATTAGCTTTTAATCTACCTTTCAACATCCTATGGTCACGATAGTTTCAAATCTTTATACAATTTAATCTTGGAGGTAGACTTTTGCATAGTTTTGTTTTAAAAGTTAGCTGGGAATCAAAGTGTGAATTAGAGTAGCACAAAGGATGCTGCTTCTAATTTCTTAACGCTAGTGATGGGGTTAAGAACAGCTACTATAGCCAGAGGTACATTTCCAGACCTCAGTGCTTCATGCAGCCTGTCCTCATAAGAGGAATGGAAAATCTTCAATAAGACTATTTCAGTGACTGTGCCGTTGCTGTAAGATTGTCATAATTTCACTGTGAAATCTTCAGTTGGAAAGAGAAGCTCTTTTACACTTTGCTTTTTCATTAAGGTTATTTTCATTAGTGCCATCTTGTGATGACAATACGTATTTGTATCTACATGACACATTTAGAAAGGATGGACTTTCTAAATAAGTAATCTACAAATATTCTATGTATGAATCAACATCTAGGTATCTAGTGTTTTTAGTTTCATCAGGGAAATTATTAGATTAACTGCTGGTAAAGAGAATAATACTGTTAAGTCATCTGTGAATTATTTGAAATTATGTCTCTCTTTGTACAGTGCTTCATGTGGCTCTACTATCACTAGTACAAATCATGAAGTCTGCTTTTAGCATCTGGCAATAGTCTGGAGTTTTTGAGCAGTGGCGCAGAAGATAACAGGGTATCCCTTTCGTCAGGGTGCATGTGTAACCCAGTCTGTGGCAATGGGAGCTCATGCTCACAATGATATGAAAAACATGCAACTAATTATGTTTATGATTAAGGAATAATCATTCTACTCATGATATACAGTTTTAGTGCAAATGTGAGTTGTGAGTGACAAATATATATTATCACAATTTTCTTACAATACTTATTTCAACTGTAAGATGAATCTTTCTAATTTTTTCATTTGTGTAGCACTATTCAGCGAAATGGGAGCACAAGTTCATTATTCTTCCATTTTTAGAGCACGCCCTGCACTGATGAATGAGGCTGTGCATTAGCTGAGAAAAATCTTCTGTAGTTCTCGAGGGGTGCTTGGTCAACAATCTCAGAATAGGGTCACTTAGTGCATTGAACAACACAAGAGTACAACTGACAGAATTTTGTGCTCTAGGAATAGTTTAATATAAATTATAGCCTGCTTTGGGTTGGAGTCTTAAGCAGGAACGAGACTATGGAATAATGCTGAAGTTGAAGGTTCATGCTAAAGCCACTTCCCCACCCAGAGGTTTATGTGCAGTCAGACTTCCTTTTAATCCCAAATATATGAAATATAAAAAAAGCATTAAAATATCTAACAAGAAATTTCAACTTTGAACAGCCAAATGCCACTATCTTACCGACAGCAAGAGTGAGTGAAACTTCATTTTTTGTTAACACGTGTACCCAAAGTTAAAGGAAAGCTGGGTAAGAATGGTTATACAAAGGAGTCAAACCAGAAATCTAGACTCCTGGTTTCTGAATAGCAGGTCAAATAAATGTTTGGGTGTTTCCATCCAATTGCCTGTGTAGCTTTCTTGGTATTCCCAACTAAATTCCTGGGATTAAATACATTTATTCATAGTAATCTCTGTAGTGTGCTAAAGCAAGCCACCATAATAGCAATATCCTCTTACATTCTTTCCACGTGTATAGAATAAAGATTCCTTGAGTATTTTAGCACAACTGAAATCTGGAATTGAAGACTTTCATCTCACTCACAAAATAATGGTCATGAAATTCAGATTCCAGTCTTTGATTTTGTCATTGAGTCCAAGGGGGTTTTATTCATTGTTTTACTGTTTGCTTAAATATGACCATCTGGAGAGGCAAAAGAGAGAGAATCTTTCTGTGACTCTTTTTAATGCCAATAACTCTTC
>NW_009204900.1:0-5771 GCF_000690835.1 Fulmarus glacialis
GTAATCCTCCTATTCGGGTTAGTTCCACTCGGTTTCACGGAGCGCAGAGTGAGGGGAACCCAATGGGACAGCAGTAAATTATATCAAATAATAGAGAGAGGGCTTGCTCTAATAACTCTGACCACGGGATACTCAGGCACAGATGCACTGCCAGGGGTCGAGCACTGCAACCTGCCAGGGCAAATCCCCTATAGCTTGCATTTACCCTCTTCACCCCCAAAGCCAGAGGCTCCGGGTCCCACCTCAGTGCTACCAGGTGTAAATCTGGAATTAACTCCCTTGACTTCGGTGGTACTACTCCAGATTTATGGCTGTGAAACTGAGCTTGGGATCTGGCCCCAGCTCAAATCCAGTGGGTGTAAACTGAGCTCCAGCAACCTGGCCCCATGGCTGAAAAATGGTTCGACATAAAGAGAAGGGAGTTGGAGACAGGGTTACTTAGGAAAGTCAGCACAAGGTGCCAGGGAATAGTCACTTGCCTATCCCATGCCCAGAGGGCTGGCATTCCTTGGAGGTCTGCCTGTATTTCATCTTGTCAAATGACCACGTCCTGATGTCAAACATGCTCTTCAGAGAAGAAGGGCTGTCCAGTGGTGGGTACCACCAGGGGGGACACCCGCCCCCGTGCCCCAGCACCCTGCTCCTCTCCCAGCAAAGCCCCGATCCCCTTCGAAGTCCACACAACCCTAACCCATGCGCGCCCTCGCCCCAGCCACTCCAGGTACTGTTGCAGCGAAAGGCGGCTGGAGAGATGGCACAGCTGGCATCCCAACCCTGCTATGTCATGCACGGCTACTCAGGTTTAAACTGGGAGTTAGAGGAGATGCTTATTTTAGAAGCAAGTTGTTTTTGCAGCATGCTTAGTCAAAGCAAAAGCGGGAGGGGAGGCAGAGGGATTATTTAAAGGGAAACCCCCTGAGCATGGACCCAAGTGCTGGGCTAATTTTAGAAGCCAGTATATCCTGGAGTCCTGATAAGGGACTCAACAGGACTTTAAGAAATGGGCAGCGCACCAGAAGAAAACAGGGTCCAGGGCTGGCCGTGTATGGACTGGTGCTGAGAGGCTGGGTGGATGCGCTGAATCAGCCACTTTGGCTGCAGCAGACAGCTCATTGCTCTGTGCCTCGATTTCCCCACCCCTATGTGGGGATACTGCTTTCACCTGAGGTCACTGAAAGGGTCACATCCCAGGGTCTGCAGGTGGCAACTGGGAAAGAGCAGTTTATTTCAATCTCTGAGAACAGGTAAAAGGGAATCTGTGAGAACTGGCTTGGTTTGGGGATTTTTTACACACTTTCTGGCAAAGCTGTTGGGATAAAAGTCCACAACAGCTCCCTGACAGAGGTGTAAGTGTTCGCAGGAAGGATGCAAGCCACGGACCAGGGCTGTACGGAGCCAGCCGATGGGTTTTCGTTCCACACCTGCAGACTCAAGATCTGGGGTATGGCATTACCTCTGCTATTGTGAAGCCTTGGCCCACTGCTCCAAGCGCTGCAAAACCCCGGAGTAAGCGTCCGCCTGCCCATGGTGTCTGCAGCGCTTTGCAGGGCAGCAGTCCCATGCCTGCAGAGCCCCAGCTCACCCTCCTCTTCTTGCTGGCCATCAGCAGAGCGGCGTGCCGGGGGATGTGCGTGCGTGCATGTCTGCCTGCGCTCCTTCCCTGCAGCCTGCCAGCCTGCTGATCTATAAGCTAATCCTACCCCAAGCTGATCTATAACTAATTCACTTACAACACAATTGCAATATCGATTCCCAAACTGCTTTGCAGACAGTGCTAAAACGTGTGTGTGCGTACGGCAGGGACAAGGGAGCCGGCTGACAAAAAGCCAGAGCGCGGGGAGGGCGCGGGTCAGTGCCTGCTCTTCGCAGGGGAGATCGGGGCGTGCTGCAGAGGCAGCTTCGTGCGCACCCTTCAAGTCCTTTCCTTTGTCTCCGCTGCCGCGAAGGGTTGTGGCTGGCTGCAGAGGGATCTGAACGCGCCTTTCTGCCCAGGTATTCTATGGATCCTATGCATCCACCATCCTTGCATCTGCTGAGCGAGGCCTGTGTGTCACCATGGGAAAGATGGGATGCTTTTCGTCCATTCCCACCATCTCAGGAGAGCAAGCCCAGTCCCACACTCTCCCATCGCTATGGGAGCCATAGCTGCACGGGCAGGCGCGGGGACTCGACATCGATCTTCAGAGGAGAAGCGCACGAGCAAAGAGCAACTTCTGCAGGGTCACACCTAATGGGGGAGGTGAGAAAGGGGCCATGTTTCCAGCCTGCTCTAGCCCTCTCTGGGGGTGGGTTGGAGCAAGAATTGTGCTTATCTGGAGAGGTAACCACTTCCACAGCTCCTGGTCCATCTCCAGAGGACAGGGCAACTCATCCCAGCACAGCGGTTGCCCTCTCCCTGCCATCCTGGGAGCCCCTGCCTCATACGGACCGACAGCACTTTGGGGGCTGGCCTGAGCCCAGTGCCTTTGCACCTGACTTTGCTCACACCAAGCTGGTTTGGGATCAGTCTAAGGCTACAAAATCCAGCACAGCCTGGGACCAGTGATCTTGGTACCTTCCCAACCCCTGGGGCAAGCACAAGTTACTCCAGCATGTTACCTTCTTCATCGAGCAGCGCGGCAGAGCACGCAGGGGCAGCACGAAGGTTAAATCTCTCCCAACACCTGCGAGAGGCACAGAATTTCTGTGCTTCTTCCCAAAGTTTAGGCCATTTGTGCCAGCAGAGCGTGACGGCACTGAAGCCACCAAGAAAAGGCCCAGTTTTGGTCAGTGGTCTCTGAGAGCGACTCTTCACTCTGGGAGCCACGTTTGAAAGGTTGATTTATGCAGCACAAAGTAAAGAAGACATATTTAATGATGAATGGAAATGTCATATTGATCCTATGGACAGGCTGTGAAATACTGTCGTACACGGGCTGTCGCTGAATCCACCACGCGGGTGGAGACATTCGACAGCGGGGCAGTCGATATGGGGAGCACGCTGCCCCCCGCACGTCTGCCTACCCAATAAGCATCATGAAATCGGGCTGGAAATCAGGAGAAAGCTCCTAAGCTGCAAAGGAGAGAGGATGTTGAAGGACTTTCCCATCCATCCAGCAGTACCATTAGTATTTCAAGGGCGTTTGCAGGCATTCACGTGCAGGGTGGCAGGGCTGCCATGGCATCGCACACAGCACAGCGAGGTGCTGACTGAGGCCGTGGCAGTTCCAGCATTAAATAATATTGACAAGAGGCAGGACTGTGCATGTTGGAAGGACAAAGGTATGTGTCCCTCACCAAATACAGCTCGGTGATGGGCCTCCCACACAGTCTGTAGCAGGAGCAGTGCTACCCATGTGCATCCTACGCCTGCAATTCTCTCCCCGTGGGAAAGGCGATGTACCCAGGGTTGCCAGCGCTCAGGCAAAATGCCTCGGGTTGGAAAATTGAGGGGCAACACTGCTGTTCAGTTTAAGGAGGTTCTGTGGCATCTTTGGAAAAGGCACCCCACAACCACACAGGCATGTGGGCTGACCGCAAAGGGACTTTGGGGGCCACCTTCATACCCCTGCCCTGCTCATGCTGCAGCCGTCAGGATCTGTCGCGTTGCTGTAGCAAAGACTCGGCTCAGCTGGAGGAAAGTTCCACTTGGACAGAGCACAGCAGAGGGGAAAAGTGATCTTAAACTGGCAAAAACAGAGCATCGGCCTCATATAATTTCTCTGAAAACAAGATTTATTGAAGTTCTGTCTGTGGAAATCACTGTAGTGTGGAACACTCAACATATAGATTCAATCACTGACTCGTACCCTACTACATTTTTCATTAGGAAAAATATTGGCTGGGAAAGTTTGACCTCATAATCTCTGCATTTTAAACAATAACCAAGGAAAACAAAAGTGACGGGCTAAGGAAATCTCTTGCACTTCAGCACTCCCCTAGGCAGGAGCCAGGAGCTGAAATTCGCTGCTCTGGACCAGCTGGTCAGAGCTACCTGCTGTGACCCTTTGTGTCCAGACCCCTCCAGACCTGATGGTCTTTGGCCACATCTACCCAAGGGGTCTCCGAGGTGGGCACAACACATATCAGTAGCTGCTGGAGGACTGAGCCACGCTGGCTGTGTGCTCGGAGCAAGGAGGATTCACAGGAAGGATGGCAACATTTCAGAAAACTGGACTCTGTTCTCAACATACTTCAGGGGCCTGATGTGCCTGAGTAGGGACAGACTCCACTGCAGGGCAAATCAAAGATAACCCTCATCTGAGACTCAACTTCTCACCTTTCTGTAGTAAGATCTCCCCAGCCTGCAGTCAGCACAGGGCTGAGAGAGGGGATAGGCAGACGGACAGATTCCTGGTTGGGAGAGCTGTGGTCTCCACCTTCAGTTTGGCCAGCACGTCCCTGTCGCCCCGCCAGCACCACACAAGGGATGGTTGGAGTCTCAGCTGCTGCTCCACCACAGCCTCTTTCAAATTAATTCCTGTTTTATGGTCTAAATAAATTAACCTCCATCGATTAGAGGTTCCCAGTGCTTTTAATGTCAGTGTCATAATCAGATACCAGAATGGATTTGCCTTTCTAAATCATAGCTCCAAAAGGCTTTCAATCTGAAGCTCTATTTTATGCGTGACCCAATTAGAGACCGCAAGGCTTTGGGCCCCAGTCACTTGCCAATAGCCTGCTTTCCACACACTGCTTGCTGGTGGCCTTCGTGACTGAAAGGAGACCTCACCCTGGACCCCGTCCCTCCATTCTTCCCACCACTTGCACTCCTCAGTTCTCACCTTCTGACAGCCAGAGACACCCCACCTGCAGCAAAAGGCAAACTCAAGAAAGCCAGAGGCAGGCAGTGTTGCTCTGTCTTTGATTCATGCACCCATGATCTACATGGGAAGAGGTCTCCAAGCCATTTATGAAGGTGAACTCATCTTGGGAGACAGCACCAGAGCTCCATCTGTTCCCACTGGGAATCTCCCTGACAACCCAAAGCCAAAACTCAAAGGATGTGATTATCCGTGGATGTCAGTCTCTTTTCCCAGGTAACAAGTGATAGGACAAGAGGAAACGGCCTCAAGTTGCACCAGAGGAGGTTTAGATGGGATATTAGGAAAAATTTCTTCACCAAAAGGGTTATCAAGCATTGGAACAGGCTGCCCAGGGAAATGGTTGGAGTCACCATCCCTGGAGGTATTCAAAAGACATGTAGATGTGGTGTTTAGGGACATGGTTTAGTGGTGGACTTGGCAGTGTTAGTTTACGGTTGGACTCAATGATCTTAAGGGTCTTTTCCAACCTAAATGATTCTGATTCCATGATTCTATGATCTTAAGCAATGCGTCGGGCAAAGAGCTGAAGTGGAGATCTTGGAGGACTTTGGTCCCAAGCATGACTGAATGAAATCTTTTGCCCGTGGGGAGAGGAAGGGGTACATCACAAGCAGCCTGATCGGCTTGGATCAGCGAGAATAGCCCTCAGCTTTCTGGGGAGGTTTTCTGTCTTTCCTTTTATTGCTGCAGATCTCGGGGCGCTTTCTGAGCATCCATCTGATACCAGGGAGGGAATTCCTCTCCACCCCCTCTCCCATGCTCAGTATCTCCCTTGCAACTTCTTCCAAGACCCTTCGGTTTGATTTCCAAGTTCTGACACAGACATTAGTTACAAAGAGCGATTAGTTTGGTTGTTGTCGTTAAGTCATTTTTTAAATGGCTCCAGGCGGCATCAGAGAACAAAGAAACAAAATACCCGTGAAAAGAGTTAATCACAAATTACTAATTATTTCCCCCCCCCCCTTT
>NW_009204900.1:5797-9994 GCF_000690835.1 Fulmarus glacialis
CCATGAAGAAAGGAAAAGGTCTGTCCGTTCGTGAGCCCTTCACGGATTTTATACACCTAATTCATCAAATGAGAAACACTTCCTGATCGTCCGGGATTATTTTGAGAGGTGAGCTCATGACCCCCCGACCCCACCACCGAGAGCCACGGCGAAGGGTGAAGGCTCTGATTTACGTGTCCCAAGATGCGTCCCCGAGTTACGAGGTGAGGAACGGTGGAGCCTCGCCAGCTCAAGGAACGAGCCCTGATACCCCGGTGAGGGGCAGCCGCTGAGCTGGGCCCTTCATCTAGAGAGACCCCGTGACTCCAAGTGTTTCTGAACCCGTTTGGATTTTATGGGGCTGCTGATTTCAAACAGGCCGAGCGCTTTGAACGAGGCGTTGTGCATGCCATTTGGGGTTTCATATTTATTTACAGCGAGGTCTTTTATTCCTCTTTCCAGCCGAGACGTACGTGTCACAAGACAGGTCTTTAGCTCAAAAGAGGGCAACCAGAGGGACAATCTGGAAGGCATAGGAGTCTGGGCTCCTGCAAATTTTACTTGAAAGAAAAATTTGGGGGTGATGGGAGCTGAGCAGTCCAAGCCACAGACACCCATTACTCCCAGGTCTAGATCCACTGGGACCTGCTTGTTAAATATCCACAGGTCGCTCAGAGTAGAGTTGGCCTGTCTGGGGAAAGCACTGTTGAAAATAATGATTCTTGCAAATGCCCAATTCCCTGCTTGCCCAGTTCCCAGTCCCATATAGTACCAAGCATCTGCAGTTCCACCAGAGACAGGTCTTTGGCTGTGCCAAGGCAGAAACTTGGTGAGGAATCTGGATGCATAAAACCTCTGTTTCAGATGCCCATGCCCCTCTGTCACCCTGCCTCTTTGGCCATCATCAAAAATATGCCCAAACCCACACCAGAGCATCTCACTGAGCCTTGGAGATGCTCAGTGTTCAGCTGCAGATCCATCTAAATACCAAAGATCTTTTCATAAACAGGCCAAAGCAAAATCAAATGTCTCCAAGAGATTTGACTTCCAAATCTGTACCAGTAGCCAACACAAAGCAGAAGGCAGCAGTAACACTGGGACCCCTCTGCAGTGGAAGGCTTGAACATACCTGCTGGCTGGCAGGTACGTAAATCTCCACCTCCCAATATTTTTGCAGCCTTTAGGGATGGCTCCAATCACAGAGACGCTCTCAACTGCACCAACATCACTTCAACAGGCTCAGATTTTGCCCTTTGCATGGCTAAAACCCTTTGACCTTTTCTGTATGCATTCAGAAGCACATCCTATTTTGCGTGAAAATGAAGCTGTTTGTCTAACTAATACAAATAAATAAACCCCGGTCACCTAGACCTGGGAGGGGAGTTTGGGAGAAGCGTGCTCCTGGGCTAACCGCTGTTTTTCCCAGGACAAAAAGAGCCAGTCCTGTTTGCCTAAAAGCTGAAAGTGATGCAAAAGGGGACCATAAGGGAGTATGAAAATGCATTTGAATCAATAGGATAAAGTTAACAGGATCAGGAATAAATAGAATGAATGAAATAGGATAAAAACACCAGAGGAGATGCTAGACTCAACGTCGCCTCAGGGATCACTGCTGAAGGAGCAGCAGGGCCAAGTTCATCCTCGGTGTAATTCCCTCGGCCATTTTCTTCTGGCATTTTAAAGCTTGGTGGATTTAGGAGGTTTGGGTGGGATTTTTTTTGTCCCTGTCAATGATGTCTCAATTCAAATAATGTGTGAGATTCTTGGGTGTGCTCCATGCTCACCTGGCATGGCTTAGGGTCTGGCTTCTATAAATGGCAGCTTCCCATGACCCAGCAGCCCTGCTCTGGCTACCGGGATATCCAGAAAGGTGCCTACATGCGAATTTGTGTGATGAATTTAAAGCAGCCATGTTTGCGAACCAGTTTTGATGTTTATGTAACAGACTCCATCCCAATTCAACAAGCATGCTGACAGCCAGGCTTCACTCCAAGCATGTGTTTAAATCTCTTTGGCTTTCAAGGAGTTTATGCTTATGGTTTAAGCAAAGCAGGTGTTTTGTGGATTGAGTCCTGCATCCTTCTAACAGATGCACCATCTTCCCATGATCCCTCGAAGACAACAGCGAGAGATTTTAGAAGAGATACTCAGGTATTTGCTGGTTGTTTTTCCCAACAGCTCCCTGCTGTGCAGCACAGCAGGGCACTCCAGCAGCTCCCAACGTGCCTGGCTCCCACACAGCCCTTGCTACACCACAAAAAATACAGGAAGAAAGAAAATTAAAATATGTTGAAAAGCATCTTTTCTCCGTCCTGGTTCCCAAGGCACCTTGTGAGCAGGTGTGAGTTCTGCGTCTCAGCAAAACCATGGACCTGACTCATTTTCTGTTTTATCAAAGGAGAAAGGCGCCCTTTCAGAAACCAACAGTCCCACGTAAGCCTCATTCATCGGTGGGTGAGCGGAGGGTCCCCGGGCAGCCCGGCTCTCGGAGCATCCCCCGGGTGCCTGCTGGAATCCCTGTGCCAGAACACGACACTGTGGCTCACGTTCCCGTCCTCACAAAAACCGCCAGAGAAGTCTCCAGCAGCAAAGCTGCATCAAACATCTTGTTTGAAAGGTGACCCCTCGGAGGGGGCAGTGCCCCATAGCCCCACGTCTGGGCACCCTGCTAATTCATGGTGCTCAGGGACCAGCCCTTCATCCCACTGCCTTGGCTTTCCCACTCAACTCCCGATCCAAGGCCAAATTTTGCTTATCTTAGACTTGATGAGTGCACCGCCCCAAGCGAGATGGCTGCAGGCCATCAGCTAAAATAGCTGCTTGTCATCATCTCCTTTGTCCAGGCTGCGGGCTGGCATGACCTGCCTCCGCTCCTTTTGAGATCCTTTTACACCCTGCCTTTGAAGGGGTGACTGACAGCAGGACCTTGATCTTTCCTTTCGTCCTCTTCCCCCTGCTTCTCTCCCTTTCCTTTGCCACCTGCTTTGGTTATTTACCCCCTGTGCCTTTTGGGGGTCTTTTTCTCCCTTCCTTATTGTCCCTTTTCCCCCTCCATGGATCCTTCCCTACCATCCTGGGTGGCCAGTAGACTTCCAGAACAGCCCTCCTGTGAGTTAGGGTGCTTATCCAAACCACCACTGTGTTCACCCGCTCTGGCATGGTGGGGTGTGCTGGTGAGCATGGGTCTCAGCACAGGGGACCAAGCCGGGACCACATCACACCCTGGAAGCAGCTGGCCCAGGGGGTTCTCTGCACAAGCATCCTCCCCAAGAAGTGCCCATCTCCTCACGCCATGGGGCAGGTGGATCGTGTGGACCTCACAAGTGTCATGTGGACCTCGCAGGTATCATGTGGACTTCACAAGTATCATGTGGCCTCAGCAGAGAGGGATGATCAAAGGAGCCCCTCCAGCCTGGCACCGGGTTCCCTCCCGCAGCAGGTTGCCCCCACAGTGCAGTGGCCGGTGCAGCCTGGAGCACTCTGCCAGCACAAGCAATTCCTCCCAGGTCAAGGACCTGGTACAGCTGGGCGTCACTTACACGCAGACGTGGATGGCACAAGCTGGAGGGGTTTAACTCATCTCAGTGGGCTGGACCCCTTCCCAAGGAGCACAGAGATCCTGAGCTCAGCCAGCTGCTGGGAGTAGGGGTGGGGGAACACAGCAAGGCAACAACCGGCCCCAGCACTGGCTGTCCCTGATGCCTGATGCCCTGGGCTGTGGCACAGGCAGAGCCAGGGTACCAGGGCTGTCCTCCACCACAGCCCTTGGGGGATGGTCTTCCTGCCATGGAGGTGTCAAGCTTGCAGGAGAGAGATGCCTGTCCTGAGACAGTTACTTTGATGCTGCCTGCATCTGTAAAAACAAGACTCCATCCCTCCAGGATGCTGTTGGATTTGAATCAAGTGCTGCTGGCATGCAGGGGTGGCTCATACCAGGGCATCATGCACACTAGTGGCCTTCTGCAGATGGATTACTAGTTCCCCGCAGCAAGGACAGCACCCAACCTTGCCTTGCTGCATCTAAGCAGGCATGACACGCACCCTGCTCCCTCGCCAGACTGCACCTTCCCCTACCAGCGGGGAAGCCCTCTGGCCTTAAGGAGTTTCTTTTCCAAAAGAAGCAGAGCCTAGGCGTGCATGCTCTTACAAGTGAGAGAGACTTGGGGCTGGAGGCCAGGCTGGGATCCCGCCCCCACTATGGCAGGGTCCTGCCTCAGC
>NW_009204900.1:10006-19051 GCF_000690835.1 Fulmarus glacialis
CAGCCAGGCTGGCTCTGACCTGTCCTGGGCTCTGACCCCAGACACAGGGCCTGAGCCCGTCTGATGTGGATGGTTTGAAAGAGGGAGATGCCGCTTCCTAGAGCTCTTGAAGGGGGTAGATGCCAAAAACGTGCCCACCCATCTGCACCACACTGCTGACCCCTCAGAGCTCAGTGTGCAGAGCACCTCCTGGGCAGGTCTGGGTGTGCTGGATCCAGCACACCAGAGGGTCTGGAAGGGAATCCAGGCACGGTGATCTCTGATCACATGTCAAGGACAAAAAAGCTCAAGGCTTGTGCTGTTGTCTTCTCCCACGGCAGGGAGATGGACATCAGCAGCCCTATCAGTATCAGCAGGTCTCTCTCTTTCCAGTTAGAAATGAGTTGTTACACTGAAAATAATTGACCCTTAATGCCAGCTGCAGGGACCAGAGCATGCATTGCCACGAGGTTACGCTCCTTCCAATCCATCTGCTGTCCCTGTGTTGAGCTCGGATGTCTTTCCTTCTCCCCCAGCCCCCAGCTCTCCTCTCAGCTTTCAGAGCCACCCTGGCTCCTGGGATGTGCATTTAGCCTTTCCCTTCTCCCACCACCTCCATTGCACCACAAAGATGAACGAGGTCAGGGATGGGTGATACATCACCAGCAGTCCCTCTGTAATCCAGGAGGGACCTGGGAGAAGGCTTAGCTAGCCAATATCCATCAGCTCCTGGCGACATCACTCATGCTAATGTCACAAAGGTGACGTTCTTCTCGCTTCATCTGGCTCCGGTGAAAGCACCAAGAGACCAGCGTTTCGAGAGAGAGTTACTGACAGTGATGGGGGGATGCTGCTGCACTTTGAGGGTCCTTGTCACATGCTGCCCCCCACTTGTGAGCCTCAGCAGGCTGGGAAATTTGGGTTCTCTCTGTCCTAAGTCTCCCCAAAAGGAGCTGCCCCATTCAAACAATTCAGCCATGTGGTTCAGTGAAGGTAAACAGCCAAGCAAATGGTACATTTATACAGTGGTATAAATGGGCTGAAGGAAAGTAAATTCCTTTCCTTGCCTCTCTGATCTGCTCGCTGGCCTTGGCGGGATCACTTCCCACCCCTGTGCCTCTATTTCTCCCCTGCCTCTCTGCCTTGTGCATGCAGCCTGCAGCCTCCTTGGAGAGAAGGAAGAACAACGGGGGCTGATTTGGGCTGGGATATCTGGTGCCTCAGGAAGAGCAATAACTGTGGTCGTTGCTGCACGCTCAGGCTTTCCCGAAGCCTGCAGGCACTGAAGCTCTCCCTGCCCACCCATGTCCACCCAACATAGGTTGGATGCTGTGCCTATTCAGGGTCTCTATAGGTCTCAGTAGGAGGCTGCTAGATGCTTTTGTGGATCTCTGAGCACGGACTTGGTGGTGGACATGGAAAGCCACAGCTAGGAGGTGGAAGCAGGATGGGCAGATGAAAGGCGGCTGCTGCTGGGGTGCAGCGTGGCAAACAGCCGCCTCCCCCAGCAGTGTCTGTCTGAAGCTTTCAGGGAAGGGAAGTCACAAAGCTGGGAAAGGGAGGGAACTGGGAAGCAACACTGGAGAAGCCAAAATTCATGGAAATCTCCTTATAGCCATGGCAGGGTCTTGCTGCGCTCAATGCTTTCAGGAAGGGGACGGCTGCTCAGCCGCGTTCCCACCCCGCTCCACTGCCTTTCCCTTACGGCACTGCTGCGCGGGGACATTTAGACAGCGAACGAGCAGCGCGAGGCCAGGCAGCGAGTGGGGCAGGTGTGCGGTCCAGGCCTTTGCAGGTGCAGGGCTATGCGGGCGATGCATCTGCCATGCTTGCCTCCACGCTCCCACCCTCCAGGCTATCTCGTATGCTGGTCCCATCTTCCCACGTCTCTGCTGCCTTTTTATCCTCAGTGCTTTCGCTCGACGGGAATATCCGACCGAGACGCAGCGATGCACTGCCGTTTCCACCGGCATCAGTTGCACAGCAGGCACGCGGCAGCCCAGCCACCAGCACAGGGAGGGCTTCGGCCCGGTGGGGAGAGGGTAGCAGGACCAGCCCCAGCCAGGGTTAAGCCTGGGGCACGGCAAGCTGCAAAATTGACGGCGGCCGGCTGCAGCAAAAGAAGGAAGAGCTGATTTATGCCCCCGCCGTCTCTGCGCTGCTTGGTTCCAGCAGAGCTAAAGTGCCGGTTTTGCCTGTACTGGGCCCGTCACGGTGCAAGATCCTGCCAAAGCGTGAGAGGGATGTGCGGTGGAAAGCGTATCAGGGGTGGTATTGTCTACACGCAAATGCTCAACTTTATGTACTTTTAACTAGAGGTGTAACAGATGGTTGCATTTCGGTCCAAGCAGCGGAGAGCCATGCCCATTCCGGCTGGAGCCAATCAATCCCGCCACTCTGGGGAAAACAGCAAGCTGGGTTTGGAAGCGCGGCTGCCAGCAATCCAGAGGAAGGCTTTGCACAGGCGAATGTGGGCCGCTGCCATGTGAAACCGGGGAAACGGGATTAAAAAGCCATCGAGGCAGACAGCAGAGCATGGCTCCGCGGGCCTTCCCCGGAGCAAATGGTGGGAGAGACAGCGAGCAGCCGGGCTCCGGGGCTCGGCCTCCCACCAACCGGCTGCTCCTGTGCGCTGGCACAGGGAGGGGAAGGGAAAGGGGTTCACTGGGGAGGG
The DNA here is from genome assembly GCF_000690835.1 of Fulmarus glacialis. Classification (NCBI taxonomy): domain Eukaryota; kingdom Metazoa; phylum Chordata; class Aves; order Procellariiformes; family Procellariidae; genus Fulmarus; species Fulmarus glacialis. The sequence goes on from NW_009204900.1 coordinate 12,660, forward strand.
AAGAGAAGTTTTGTGGGGATGGGGAGAAGGCTGTTCCCACGCGGTGGTGCCAGGGGAAGGGGCTGCCCACGACGCTTTGCCTGCTCGCGATGCTCCGCCTGATCCCCTCACCTGTCTCCGCACCCCACAGTGCTGCTTCTGTCTGGGATGGGGACTGTCCCCCACTGTCACAGCTCCTGCTCTTGACAGCCCCACAGCCAGGGCAACATCCCTCCTCTGAGCTCAGGTACCAGCAGGGTTTGGGCACATGGGTCTGTGCCCAGCCGGCTCTGCTCCATGGAGGGGTCCAGGGCGCCAAGGCTGCAGATCCGGGGGAAGGAAGAGCCCTGCGGTGGAGAGATGGCCTCCCCCAGCACAGCCCACACTGGGAGACCAATATGGACAGGGATGAGGGAGCTCCCACACCGGGCCCCACAAGGGAGATTTGCCGTTGGTTTCTGGGGAACTTTTGGGTTGATGGAAGGGAATAAGGACAGGTAGAGGTATCTGAGTCGGGCTAATTCAGGGATGCAGTTTAAGGTCTGCGGTATAAGGAGGTGGGTGATGGAGAAAGATCATCCAGTGGTGGTTAGGAGAAACTGAGCTGGGAGAAGTTTTTAACATAACAGCTTTCAAGATAACAAAGAGCAGAGGGAAACAAGCATCATCACCTCTCTGTTTCTCAGGCTCCTCACCACCTAAACCAATGGCAAATCGTTACCTACTTGTTGGGTAAGGTGCTGTGTTTCCCACAAATCCCAAGAGGACCAATTTATCCTTATGGTGTGAAGGGCTGGATAAGCACACAGATTCTGCTAGCCCTTCCAGGCCCACATTGTGGGGTGAAATGTCTGCGTCACAACTTCCCCGGGCATCTCCCCAAATCACATGGGCATTTCTGCCTTCGGGGCACCCAGATTTGCTCCCTACATAGTTCACCTTTCAGCAACAAGGATCACTTGAAATACAGCTTTGTCCTTTTTTCTCAAATATAGGTTTATATTGAGAGAGAAGGATAGACAGACCAACAGAGGTAAAAATTCCCCCATGCCCCTCACCTCCTGCCAATGAACCTGCAAGACTGAAGCACCGTGGGAGCAGATACAGCCGGAGGCAGCCGGCAGCGGAGCCCGCGGTTCGTTTGCGAGGTGCTCAGCAGACACCCGGGGTTTGGGAGCTGCCCCCTGCGATGCAGCCTCAGGGGCTGCGCATTACAGCAGTGCAGAACATCAGATCAGCAACTGCAATGGGAGGTTGCAGGGAAGAAAGTGATTTTGTTTAATGGCTTCTGGAGACTGAGGGATTTTGGAAAATCACTAGAATTGTGGATCCTGGCAGGAAACCCGTGCTCCATTTCGGTGCTGTCAACACCAAGCAGCCAAAAAAACTGGGAAGCAGGTTAAAAATCATGAGAGAATGCTTAAACCAATGAAAAAAAGTGTGGTTTATCCTTGTCCCTTGCCCTGGGTGGTTTGTCCATAACATCTGCTCATCTTCAAGGGTACCTCTGTCACCACAAAACTCAGGTGAGAAAACCCACATGTGCAAGCTGAACTGCTCCCAAGGTTTTGAGTGAAACATTAAAAACTTGCAAAAATCCAGTGAAGCAATGAGATTGGGTGACCAGAGGAGTCTGCCCAGCAGGGTAATGGGAAGCCCTAAAGGCTTAAGTCCTAGAGGACTGTTTAGAGGAAGACATCTGCACCAAGGACATTTTGGTCCCTGCCCATCACTGACACCATTCACCCAAAAGTTGCATGCACATGACTGAGACAGAAACACATCCCAGCGAGACGGCAGGCAGCCTTCTGCAATTAAAATGAAGTATTTCAAGCAAATCTGGCTCTTTCCTCACTCCTATCACAGAGCAAAAGCCTCAGGAAGTCTCTCCAGAGGCTTCCTCCTCAGCCTGGCAGGGTTGGTGCCCCCCACGGTGCCATTGAGCCTTTCACTTCACCCCCACAGTGCTGGGGGGTTTAACCTGTTTCAAAGACCCATTCTCCCTCCTCCCTGCACCTCCTCATTCTCTCTCATAGTCACGTTCCCAGGTACCTCTCAGCAGATGTTTATGATGCTTTTGTAAAACATTTCCACTTTCTGGAGCTTACTCCGTCTCGCAGGTGCTCTTGTCTGGGGAATGCAATGTCATGAAATGACTGCTCTGACAGCAGACATCTCCTCCCCCTGCTCCTCTCCCTATCTGACAGACGGGGTGCCACATCCAGAGAGACCAAGAAAAACCTTGAGGAGGCTGGGGACACTTGTCCTTATACTTCTGCTATAACCATTCTCATTCCCAAGGCATGATAATTTCATAAGAGGGCCCAAAAGTCCCTTGGATGTTTCATCTGCATCCAAATTCCTTGGATGTTTCATTTTACATCTGCAAAGCCCTCCTGGCCCTGGGAATGTGGGGTACACAGAGGCACCAAAACCAGGGTGGGCAAAGGAACAAACCCAGAGCATTGCAGCACATGATGGGGCCAGTCTTTCGTCCTGGCAGCGCTGCCTTGGGTGCTGCCAGTGGATGTTCTCCACCTTTGTTCAATGCACTGATGCTTAGGTCTATCCCAAGAGAGTAAGTGTGAGCCTCAAGCTCCTGGTCTGCTTTGCCCTGACTCCTCAGGAAAGTCTGGAGATTTTGGCCAACTGGGATGAGCTCCCTGCCCCACTGTTTCTCTTTCACCCCTGCAGCCCCAGTAGCCAACCTCTTACGTTCACGGCTGCCTTCCCTCATACATCAGCCAACCCTATGCATGAGCCAGGCATCTTCCTCCAATTCATCCAACGTCTTCCCCAGGTGTTTGCCCAACCAGGGACACCACAGACCTCCTCACTGCCCACCACACCACGAATGTCATTCTCCCTATGAGGTGTATCTTGGTTTTCCTTGGTCTTCTCCATCGACTGCTCAGTCCTGAATAATTCACCTCTCCCACAGTCAGCTCCGTGTTTCCAGGCTGACAGGCTTTACCGAGGACTACGGACGTCTGTGCTGTCAGACAGGCTGAGGAGTGGGTGAGCAGGGATTAACTGCCTCTTCCTGAACAAGTGCAAGCGGACGTGGAGTTATCAGGTGGCAGATTCATAACAAATGAAAGGAAGATCTTATTTGCATAGCTTGTAGATCAGCCGTGAAACTCATTGCCCCGGGATATCATGGATGTCAAAAGATTATATGGGTTGAACAAGTGGTTAGACACGTTCATGGAAGAACAACCTATCTGGGGCTGTAAAACATGAAGGTATCACTTCTGGCTCAGGACCCTCTGAACCACAAACTGCCGGGGGCTGGGAAAGTATCCTGGGGAAGCATGCCATATACTTGCTAATGTTTGTATTATAATAATATAATGTAATACTCTAGTGATAATAATACACTATATAATTGGGTCTTTTGCTCTCTCAGGACATCCATCACCAGCCAGTGGTGGAGCCAGGATATGGGGCTAGGCAGACCTTTGCTAGATCCTATATGGCCTTCCTCAGCCTCTCATATATGGTGACAGTATAGATCAGTGCCAGGCTGCCGGCCATTAGCACTCCTGCAAACACATAGTGGTCACATCACAGAACTGCCTCGTTGCTCTTCAAAGGAGACAGGCAGGGATAAAGCCTCCGGTTCTGAGAGGGTTGGTGAACCTAAATCTGCATGTCAAACTCCTGCCTGTGCCGGGGAGAAGCGTGGTGGTAAGCTGGGTGCTTGACCAAGCTCTGGGTCTAAAACCAAACCTGTCCATCTCTGAGTCAGCGTTGTCTTGGGTGTGGATGTCTGCATCTTTCCTTGGAAGTTATCGATTAGGGAAAGAAAAAAATTGTTTCTCGGGAATAGATTCTTTTCCATTGCTCATCTTCTATCACCTGAGGCAATAATGTTGATTTTTCACCGCTGTTTTGCATGATCCCCTCAGCACCCCCAGAAGCAGCACCGTCTCCTGTGCTCCTGGTCCATGGAGAACCACTCCCATTCCTGGCACAGCCAGGTGCCGTGATGTGTAGGTCTCAAACACTGCCTTGCTCCATCTCCATGAGCAAGTATAGACTCTCTGCCCCCCTCCACAACCTTGTAAAGCAGAATGAGCCCAGCTTACCTCATGCAGGCATTTTTGGGACTGAACCAGCAGCTTTGGGGCAGGAGAGCATCATGGGCTTGACACAAGCTGGCCCTGGTTCTGCAACCATGACTGCATTCCCATTGGTGTCCTGCCCCCGTCGCCTTCACACCTACCTCTGCCGAAACTCCCGTCTGGGAAAGAGACCTGGGGATGGGGGCCAGATTTAACCCCTCCAGGGGAAAGTTTTGGGGAGAAAAAGCAAAACTTTTCCATCCAAATATCACTAATAATAAAACCAGGGAAGAACAATGCTGGAAATATGCTAAGTAAGCAGAAATCTGGCTAAACAGAAGTTTTCCATGAGGCATCGGGAAATCTCTGAATTGCCATGAGTGCCTTATTTAGTGGTGTGTGTGCTTTTTGTCCACACAAGTTCCAGTCACTGCAGCCATCAAACATTTTTTAATAGGAGCATTAACTTAAGAATAGCTAACAGTAATATTCCTAGCTGTGTGGAAACAGCGTTTTATTAAATGCTTCACACAGATTTTGTATAATAAAGATGAATATATTATATTCTCTGCCTCCCCCAGAGTGAAACAATAATAGGAAAATAAAAAAAAAAAGCCAATAAAGTGAAACATAAATAGAACATAATGGGACTAGTAGCAAACTGAACTGACTATATAACATCTGCTATTGTTTGCCTGGCAAACGCAAACAAGGGGAGAAACCAAGAAAGATTTGAACAGCCCTAACCTCTTTCCCCTCTGCTGCAAGAAAGCAGCACTGATATCCCAAGCAGATCTGTTTCAAAGCTGACGGAACAGTACAAGGCACGACTTGCAAATTTGTTCTTAAACAAATGTGTCGGATTCCCTTGTCTTCTGTGCACGGAGCAATTTTCACAAGTCTTTTGATATTTATGTGTGAAAATATTCCTGGGTCTGGAGACTTCTGGTTGCAAACATTCATTCATTTAAAAGCTCAGATTTTGCTGTGTGTTTGCCCCTCGCTATTCTCCAGTTTCTGAAGTCCGGTCACCCCATCAGCTGAGCCGAAACAAAGCCGTGGGAGCCGGGCAACAAATCCTGCCAACTGAAGAGGTACAGAAAGAGCCGACATTTATGGGCAAGGACTCAGCCGGCTCCCGTGTATCATAACTGGGGAGCACTTGCCTGTATCCAGGACCTTTAGAGAAATCGGTATAACTAAGGGATCACACTGTGAGCAGAGGGGAAAAAAAAGAAGGAAGGATTTTTGCCAGGCAACTCCTTTGCAGGTAGCAACCTGGTCAGCTCACAGGTACTGTGAACCCAGGGCTCCGCATCTGCAAAATCCAGTCTGGGTTTGTGACCAAACTTAAATCATAGCTGTTCTGACTGATAACTGAACTGGCTGGAAGCTGGGGGAAGGAAAGAAGAGCTAAATGCCTGTAAAAGTCATTTTCTCTTTTATTTGTTATCTTGCTTGTAATGATCACACCATGTTTCCTATCTATTTTTACAGTAAGTTGTATGCTGGTCTCTAGAGGCCCCTGGATGACTTGTTATTAACGATGTCTTCTTATTATGGATGGTGATTTATTATCAGAATTATTCTATTTGTACTGGGCATGTTGTTCTGCTGCCGGCACAAAGCTCTTACCATCTTCAGAGCAAAAGGTCGTGTTCTTGCAGCACTACGTGCCCAGCTCTGCAACACTGAGCTGGTGGGTCCACAGATTACACACACGCACGGGGCAAAAGGGCAAAGACCAAAGAGAAGAGTGGCCCCAGTGCACCCACAGCATTGCAACTGCTCCACAGCCGTGGAGTGCATGGGCACTCCTTCTCCCGCTGCTGGACGTCACTCCTCCTTACCCTCTGCCTACATCCCCTGTACGTAATGAGGTCACCATCTAAGGATCTGTATACATCTCAAAAAATCGTATCTTCTATAATTTTTGCCTTGCATTACCCGTCAACAAGTGTTTAACCTTGGGAAATTGAAATCGCTTTTCTACCCTGTCCTGGAGTCCGTGTACTCCAAGGCTCATGGACACTCTCTAGCTATAATAAGGGACCATCTGGAGTTTGGCAATAGGTTTGCAAGGCACAGGAGACTTTTAACACCGGTTTCTTCGCTGAGACCGAAAGGAGCAGCAGGAGCAGGTACGCAGCTTTCCAAGCAGAAAAGCAGAGGATTTAAAGTGCAGGAGAGGGGCTGCTCCTGCAAAAGTCACTCCGTGGTTGGGATAGACCCAGCTAGCCCCTCCACGGCTGCTTTCCCATCTCCGAAGCGGAACTGAAGCCCCAGGGTCCTCCCCGCTCCCCCGCTGCGGGGCGAGGGCCGCGGGAACCCGGCGGGGGGCGCGGG
>NW_009204901.1:0-389 GCF_000690835.1 Fulmarus glacialis
GTCCTGGGCCATGGGCAGGGTCGGGGGAGCCCCGGGGAGTGGGCAGGGACAGGAGGGCCCATTAGTGCCCTCAGGGCCATGACACATTTAAGCTTGAACTATTAGGGGTAATTCCTCTAGATACTTCGGTTCGCACATTACTTATACGTCGAATTTTAAAAGCGGTAAAAGAGCACTGGGAATTAATAGTCAGTTAAGAACATTTCTCATTTTTATCTCAGCCAGTATCTCTTTGTGCTCTCTTCAAACAGGGAAAAGGGAGGATTCAGGGGTGACAGTTCAGAGGGCCTAGCTTCAGCTTCCAGAAAGACAGCGAATCAACAGTGTCCTGGTTTCGGCTGGGATGGAGTAATTTTCTTCCCAGTAGCTGGGGTAGTGCTGGGGTTTTG
>NW_009204901.1:679-11847 GCF_000690835.1 Fulmarus glacialis
ATGGAGCCCTGCTTTCCTGGAGATGGCTGAACACCTGCCTGCCAATGGGAAGGAGTGAATGAATTCCTTGTACTGATTTGCTTGCGTGTGTGGCTTTTGCTTTGCTTATAAAACGGTCTTCAGCTCAACCCACGAGTTTTCTCACTTTTACCCTTCCGATTCTCTCCCCCGCATCCCATCGGGGGGGGGGAGTAGCGAGTGGCTGTGTGGTGCTTAGTTGCCGGCTGGGGTTAAACCATGACAAACAGGTAATCAACAAGTAATCAAACAACCGATCTGTGAGCACCAAGAAGATAACAAGGTAATAAATAGGAGCCAACTGAGATTTGTCAAGACCAACCTAATTTTCTCCTGTGATGGAGTAACCAGTCTTAAGGGTGTGGAGAAGCAGGAGATAGATAGATACATCATAACTTTGGTAAGGTTTTTGATAGGGGCTGGTAAGACGTTGTCATTAGCAAGCTAGAGAAATAATAGTCCAGATGAAACTACTGTGGAATGGGTGAAACTGGTTGGAAAGCCACTCTCAGAGCAGAATTACCAGCTGTTTACTGTCAAAGCAGAGGGGCTATGGTGAGAGCAGGTCCTAGGGGGTTGTTGTGGATCCAGCGCTATTCAGTATTTTCGTAAGTACCCTGGTTATTGAGACAGAGTATGTTTGTCAAATCCATAGGAAATCCAGCAAAAATGTCAGACGTTGGGGAACAGGATTAGAATTCAAAATTATCTCAACACATGGAAAAAAAAAAGTCTGAAAACAATAAATGCAATTCAATAAGGGCACCACAGACTCTAAAGTTCATCAGGTCTGTGCTAATACAAAACACAGCAGAAACAGCAAGATAGCAGCTCCTCAGAAAAGCCCTAGGTATTACAGCTCATTACAAACCACATAACAGCAAAGTCAGATTAAGAGAGGAGAGCAAACACCATCCTGAGTGGAGCTCAGACAGCTATGAACAAGCCTGGCAAAGCGAATATAAAGCTTATCTTTAAGGACTGACTTGCTTTATCAGATTCTTTTCCTAGAATACAGATGTTTGACTACAGGACATTTATCACTGTTCGTTCAAAACATACTTGACAGGAGCAGCACGGGTTCTCTATGAAATAAGTAGTCAGTCCCCTGCCAAACCCTCTGAGTCGGGCGAACTGACGTTCACCTCCTCTTTCCTCTCCCTTCACATTAACACTTCTCACTTCAGGAAGAAATCAATACAAGCACATACAAGCTTTGGGTATATTAAAGGCACAGTATGTACAGCTGAGTGCAGAGTCAAGACTTTTACCACATCAACAGGACAGTTCATATCCATAAGTTCTCTATGTAGTTACATACCCTGTATCCCCATGCTTAAGGCTGGAACTACAAGTGGGAGCTATGGGAGCAGAAGAGCCCCGTTCCTTCTGACCGATGCTCTGTGATAGACTAAAAAAAATTGCTAGATGAAAGCAGAAATAAAGATGAATAGGCACTGGAAATGTGAGTGTCTAGACTAGGGATTAGCAAAGTAGTTTGCACAAATTAAGGTTTGTCCCAAAATTGCTGACCTCCAACACAATTCACATACCAAAACCTTCTAATCTCATTTCACCATTTCTCATTTTCACATATGCTTTTCCCTTTCAGTGACAGAATGGACTGAGTTGCTCTTCTGCTGTTGAAAACACGTTCTTATTTGTGTTTTGACATGGTTCAAGAGACCAGAAACTGCTTAAGTAGTGAAATTAACTTCATAAGCAAGGGATTAAGGGAAAGGAATTAATGCCATGCACATCTATGAAAACTTGAGAGCCTCATTTCTCGACCAGCACAGTGATATTCCTCTAGGCGTGATCACTTGTAAAATAGCAAGACTATAACACAGACAGTGCCACTCACTTCCATGCATTGTCACTGTCTGCCACCAGACACAGGCTCACCAGCTCCAACATTGTGCAAGCAGCCACTAAAACCAGAGCAGCTGGGGACTTCAGGGTCCCAAGATATTTTTTTGTAACAGCAGGCTTCAAAAAGGACAACCATACTCCAGGGGTCATGAGGAATCATTTCTTAACTAGAGTAAGGTATGCAAAACCCTCAAAGATATGTGCAATTAATCATTTTACAGTTACTGTGAAATTAGTCCAACAGCAGTTTTATATGACAGGATGTATACTTCGCAGCTTTTGTATATCTTCCTTACAAGTGTTTAGCGCTAGTACAACAAATGGAGCAGGGGGCTGCCATGCTTCTCTTTTGTTTTAAGCTCATTTTCATGATTGTGTCAGCTCTGTCAAATCCTAGAACAGAAAAGCATCAATCACAATCCATCCCCAGTAAGTGTCTTTCCCTGGAATAACTAACTGACCAGGAAGGCCTAGCTGATGAATATGGACACAAAGCAAGCCAGGGAGTAACAACCTCACCAAACCTTCCTCCCTCTTGAGGCCCCCCTTCGATTTATCCCACTGCCGCAGCCTCACATACTGCCACTGCCATGATCCCCAAGCCTGTCAGCACCTCCCTCCCACCAGCCCTGCAGGTCCGACCCCCCTCAGCAGAGGTTTCCCCTCTGAACTGGTTTAATGCCAGCTTCAACCCATTGGTTTGAGATACAACCTTGCTGGCTGAGCAAATCCCCTTCCCTCAGAGCAAAGGCCAGGGCCGAGTCACCTCTGTAAACCAGTGGACCTGCTGGGGCCCAAACGGTGTGAAATTCTTCTCCGTGGGCTCACTCCACTTGCTCCATACGCTGTCCCAGTGACCTGAAGACAAGCCCCAGAGAGGACAGGACAGCACAGCACTACCACCGGCAATCAGATGCTGGGGAGCACCGCAGTGCTTGGGATGCTACAGAGACAGGTGCAGCTCAGCTCTGTAACCCATATGCTGGCACATGGACGGGCTGTGAATGGCACAGAGCACAGACAGGGCAGGACTGAGAGCTGCAGCAACTCCCAAGAAATTCCCAGGAGATCCTGCTTGCCCAGGGAGCAAGCTAGTCTTGATAGACTGAACCTGCGAGATACTGCCTCTTGAATGCCTGTTGCCAAGAGCATTTGTTTTAGAGGATGTGTTGCATCTCCAGTTGGGTTTAGGAATCCCAGTGTGCTCATGGCTCTTGTTATGTCTCACGAAATAGTCCGTATGCTTCTCTGAAAAATTGTTCAAAATACTTTAAGAGGAAAGCCTGACAGCACAGGGCCTATTTTATTCATGCTTTGTTTAACTGCGTAAAGCATTTTAAATGTGGTTTAGGAGCCATGCTTATGAAATGTTAATAAAAATTACCACAATTAAATAGAACCATCTCTGTTCTTCGAGAAGTGCAAGTGCTGACAGAGATGCTCAGAGACAGATTTGAATGTTTTGTTTGTAGCTTGCACAAACTGGAGTAACACAACGGAAGCAGTAAAGCAACTTGAATTCATCAGCTCCCACACCAGCTAATTGGTCACAAGAGATTTCATAGAATCATAAAGGTTGGAAAAGACCTCTAAGATCATCAAGTCCAATCGTCAACCCAACACCCACTAAACCATGTCCCTAAGCGCCACATCTACACGTCTTTTAAATACCTCCAGGGATGGTGACTCCACCACTTCCCTGGGCAGCCTGTTCCATTGTTTGACCACTCTTTTCAGTAAAGAAATTTTTCCTAATGTCCAATCTAAACCTTCCTTGGTGCAACTTGAGGCCATTTCCTCTCGTCCTATCACTTGTTACTTGGGAGAAGAGACCAACCCCCACCTCGCTACAACCTCCTTCCAGGTAATTGCAGAGAGCGATAAGGTCTCCCCTCAGCCTCCTCTTCTCCAGACTAAACAGTCCCAGTTCCCTGAGCCCAGACCCACCAGCACTGGACAATCCTGAGGCCTGCTGCCAGTTCCAAATTGGGCTGGAGAGACCAGTGGTGGGTCCCCAGCAGAGGCTATTTTCAATGCCCTCTGAGAAGAGGCCATGGTTGCCAGCTCACAGGGTTTCTCCAGGCCCTGCGACAGAGCTGTAGTCGTCAAGGGATGGTGGGAGTGAGAAGCAGGGAAAGTCTGCTGGGGCTTGCTTTCTAGCACTGCTGCTTGCCCAAGGTGCCTTTCTACCGCCCTATTCTTTTCCACTGTCTCCTGGAATTTATTGCCTTCTGTACATGCAGAGGCAATTCTCTGCCAGCTCTGCAAGACTGCATCTCTGCTCTCTTCTGGTTTAGCCCTGAGAAACCCTTTCTCTTGGTCACTGCCTCATGGATAGGAAGTCATAGGATTCCACCAAACATTTTCTATTTTGTTCTTCTCTTCTTCCCTCATAGTTTTGTCAGACATTGAGCTGTTGACAAGGAAAGTGTCCTCAAGCATCTGGCCTGAAAAGGTGAAAATCCTGTATAAGGCAAGAAGGAGAAGCAATCATTTTTCTATGTTTGGTTTCCACAGCTATGTTCTCCCCACACCCATCAATTTTTGGATGCTACTTTCAGAGCCTCCTCCAAGAGACACAGAAGATGGCACAGTGTTTTCCATGTTATTGCCTACAGCCTGGATGAGGTGAACATCACACTCTCCTATGGTGTCTGTCACAAGCAGACATGTGCTGCTAGCGAGAGAATTTAGAAACAGGATGTTGCTGACTTACAGGTCACAACAGTGTGTTGATAGACAAGGCTTGGCCACTACCTTTCAAGCAGACTTGCCATGGTTTGACAAGCTAGCCTTTTGGGCAGTTTGGGGGAAGAAAGTGGGCAACACAAGAGAGGAAAACAGTGCGGGGGAAGTTTACAGGGGGAGCAGCAAAAAACCCCCAAGAGCAATTAAGTTACTACCTCTGTCTATCATGAACGGTGGTTCTCTGATAGTTTCACACACCACTACCCTCCTCCAACTTCTCAGCATACAGAAAGGTGGTGTCTGTCCTACCATAGTCCTAACTCCTTGCTTTCATGTCTAAGAACTCACAATCTTGCTTTTGAGGCAGCCATGCAGCCTCTGCCTAATGATCCCACTTAGCCATCTCTTTAGTGACTCTGTGGAGAACCATCCTTCTTGTGATATTTCATCCTGATCCTGCACGTCCTTGTCTACAGAAGGGAGGGATGCTTCCAGGAAGCACATCTGGATCACTTTGCCCAGGTCCCAAAGGTATGCAAAGCAGCGTGCATTGACAACTGGAGGACAGCCAAAAGTAACACACAGTGCACAAGCGCCAGCACTGCAGCACACATCAGTCTTGTTCATTTTGCAGGCAGCAGCCCTAAAGAGTGTGGGGTACTCGCTGCCATGCTGGTTATATGAGCTCAGCATCATACTGCATACAAACTTCCACACGCAGTGACTGGCTTCAGCACAAACTAACCCCTCTCTGCCCCCACGTAGATTAGCGGTCCATGCATAAATCATGCCAACTTGGACTTCCCTCTGATGCATATTCGTTGTAGAATGATAACCTGAGAAGCTGGAATTTATTATACAACCTCACATGTGACAGGTGCACAATACTATCAGTTATCATGCTCTACTGCTGGCCAAGACAGATATAGCATACATAGATACAACATACAGCAGGAGATGACTTCTATAAAGTATGTCCATCTTTGACCCAGCTATATAATCCTGAGTAGACCCTGAGCAGTTAGCAAGGCCTGGATCCTGCAAAGTTTTCTGGCCCAGCTGCCCAGAGGCAGGAAGACATTGCCCATAACTGAAGGGAGGGGATGTGATGCCCTGGGGCACCCTTCTAGTCTTTTGGTTTTAGGAGCGTTCAATAAAGCAAAGCAGTGGAAGCCAGAAGGGCTTCCGTAATAGATGCCCGAGGGCCCTCTCTTCCAAACAGCTCTCAGGAAATGAGGCTGCTCAGAACCGTGGAAATCCAGATCCCAGATGAGATGAAGCCGTTGCCAAGGCCTATTTCTTCCCTCAGTTTGAAGTCTAATGCACACAGATGTCCTTTATGCAAAACTGAAAAATTATATTACAATTTTTGGTTTTAATATATTTATGACATTCACATACATTGATTTTGTATAAACACCCACGTGTCCAGACACACATACATCTGGCTCCTATGTTCATTTGATCTTCATCTCATTCCCTGGAGTAAAGCCATTTTCTCCTATTTGGCAAATTTTGTTGTGACATAAACACTGCCATTTTTGCTGATAGAAACCTTTATGCTTTCATATTTCTCTCCAGGAGAAAAATAATGTGGAGAAAACACTGAAAAATAGTGAGGGGATGGTCTTCAAAATTACTGAGTACCAGCATGAGAGAGGTGTGAGGTCTGTGGGGTTGTTTTTCCCTGAAACAGCACTTGTTTTCCAAGTACACCTCCCTCTATCCATAAATATCCATGACAACATCTGGAGAAGACAGACATGACAGCACACTCTTTGAATACCTAAGGGACTAGGCAGTTCATGCTGGCACCCTCACCAAAACAGCAGCATTGTCAGAAAGAGATCTCAATGGGTAGCTGGGGACACAGTGCCGCTGGGAATGAAGGTTTTGGACAGAAACATGACTGTCCCACGGACATGAAGCTGTCTGCATTCAGGCATGTGTTTAGTATCACTTAGCAAACCTCCTTAGCAAAAGCCATCTAGGTTAGTTACTGCATATAGAAATGCTGCTCTGCTAAAGGTTATAAATACACTGTTCGTAAAAGTGTATTTTGAGGTCCGTCAGAGTAAAAAAGGCACTATAGGAAGTTGCATTTTTTCTTTTAGAAAAATATCCTGGTCTTTGTAGACATTTAAATATGTAAAGAATGTCCCCGGTTTCCAAGTGATTCTGAATTATTAAAACAAAGAAGAAAAACGAACAGTGTTTTGTTATTTGTCTTCTAAGTGTTAGATGCTCAGTGGCCATTTAGGCATTACCTGAACCCTGATTTATAGCATCTGTATCATGACAGTCTGACATGCAGCATTCTGTATCAAGACAGATGATGCCCTCATGATTACCTGGTAGCACCTATGAAGCCAATAAGACAGTTCAAATGAGGGTGGGCTAGGTCTTCATTAAACGTATCAGTCACATAAATTGTGTCTCTCCATGCCCACTCCCCCACCTACGCTGTCTGCAGAGACACGTGTGTATGTGCCTCCTGCGCTGATGTACTAATCTATTCCCCTTGAACTCAAGTGACCTACATTCAGCCTTTTCCTCCCAGTGAATCACAACGGCCTAGAGTGACAGATGCTGCCACAGATATTTTCACAGAGAAGGAGAAAGCAACTTCAGACCTCATAAGCTGCTAACGTACTCAGCAATGAACTAGTTACCTAAGGGATGAGCAGAGGTCAGCTAGCAGTGAGGAGCAGGCACTGCTCACCCAAAGCATTAAAATATTTAATTATATTAAGCCTGGGGCTCATTTTCTTTGCCTTCAAGATCACATTGTAAGGGCTTTTTGCTAAGGCTAGAGAAAGAAATTGAGGTACCTTTTTAATCATTCATCCTCAAGAGTTAGAGTTTTAAATGGAGATTAGAAGATTAAGAATAAAATAGTGTGGGTTTGCAACTAGCCAACATTCTCACTCCCCAAAAATACTGTGCACATGCACAGCTGAGCCAGGAAGACAAGGGGACATTTCACACCCCCACCAGGGACAAACCCAGCCCCACAGCAGGAGGTGGGAATTTCTCCCCATCTTCCAGCAAGAAAGACCTTTCCCCAACATGTTTTTGTTAGCAGGTCTTGCTCAAACAGTCATGATTTTAAACATTATCCAATTCCACACCAACTCTCTCCTCCCGTGTTAAATCAATCACCAGATAGATCCTGTCACGGCCTCTCACAGATACCTGCACCACGCAGGTGGGAAGCATGGCACGTCCTGCAGACCGAGCCGGGTGGCACGGTCCTCAGGGAGCCACACTCCTGCCTTTGTGCCAGCTGGGGTACCATGCTGTTCCTGGAGGCTGGCCCACAGCCCCAGAGCCTGCACGGAGCTTGTCCTCCCAGGAAGTAACACCTGGGCAGGACGTGACCTTGACGAGTCAGGTAATTTACCATGATGCTCCACACAACTCTTCCTCACATTAGCTTTTGAACATCACACAGAAAGGCTCTTGGCAGGACCCATTGGTTGGGAGTTAGCCAGGCCAATACGAAAATGCAACTTGGCTGTAAACTAACAACCAAACTGGCATTTAACAGAGTGACTTAATATAACTCCTCATGCCGCCATTGAATCATGACCTGATTTCTTGGAGAAGTTCAAGAATGACCTTCAGCTCACAATGCAGACTTGTATTTCAGAGGTTCGAAGCCATGAGATCTATCCCCAGGGACTGTACTGGTACTTTTTCTGCAGTGACAATAGTGATGGTGCATATGCATCCATGATTTATTACAAAAATGAGTCCTTCTGCACAGACCTTGTTCACTCAGATATGTTCTCTGCCGTGGATTCAGCCCTGCGGCATTGTCTTCTAATAGTGCAAAAACTCATTGTCTATTTGTCAGTGAAGATTTGAGAATATCAGGCCATTGGCATTTTGTTTAGGAGCCAAATGATATTCCATTTTAATTGATTAATTTTTCACTTACTGCATTGCTCCAATTCCAGGACTCAGCAATCAATTTGAACTGACAAGACCCTCAGAGCTGCACTCTGCTCCTGCTTGGGTCTCCATTTGCGAAGGCATTAAATTCACCTTCCCAACAGCAAATTTAATCAAGAATGGTGCATACCAATGAAGAATCATGAAACGGGCTCATATATGCCTGTCGAATATGAAAAACCCCTGTGTTACGCTATGCCGGCCTCTGTCATTCTAGACTGCAATCACATTATTAATAAAGGCCTCCTCAACAGCCTCTCTGCTCTGCCGTTTAATCACTGTCAACCAAGAAGGAGCTGGGCATATAAGGAAGAGCAGAGCCATTGAAGCGGGCATCACAAAAATGCACACATTTGACAGTCTTGAAATACACTCAGGACAGGTATGGCCAAAACCACTGCTCACAGAAACACAGTTCTCTCCATGCACGAAGTCCCTCACACGGCCACTCGTCTCATTCTGCCGGTGGAAACTGCGGCAAAATAAAGTCAATGATTGCAATGACCAGCAAGGATCTTTAAAATCCATTGCTCTGTCAATCCCCATCCAATACAAAGGGCAGCCATCATCTGACTGCACATACAGCGCTCACAGTTCTGTTGCGAGTCTCTTATTGTAAGATCACCTCGTAAAGATGCAACTCCTGGGTTATGTTGTTAGGAGAACTCACAGCTTTTCTTTTGAAAGGATAATTTTTTGCCTTCATAGTTGCAGAAGAGGAAAAGGTGGATACCTAGATTCAAAACCCAGAAGGTGAAGATAAAGGACACAAAACTTGATTTTCAAATCAAGTAACATTTGAATGTTTGTGGTCAGCAGTAACACCGCTGAAACAGAAACCTTGGGCTATAGCTGGGTTTTGGCCCGGCTAAACCATAAGTCTGATCAGGCAGATTTTGGGAGCTGCTGTTTTTGAGTTCATTTATTAAAAGATATGTCTGACATTTTTCTCCACATATTTAACTAGTGAGTTTTTGCCCAAATTTCATTTTCAGAAGGCTCCCAGAGCCCTGCAGTCCGGTCCCACTTTCCTCACACGGGGCAAAGACTGCCCTCCTGAGAGCCTCCCCCAGGGCTGCTGGCTCACCACCCAGCCACCAGCTCACCAGTTTCCCCTCTGCGAGCAAGTTTTCAAACTAAGAGCTCATGCATGTGTCAGAAGAAAAATGTGGGTGTCTGCTTCCGATAGCTGGGGCTGTGCCCCTAACCTTTTGCTTCCCAGAGGCGTGTTGTGTGAGTATAACTGATGCTGTCAAGGAAGAGAGAGTTTTCCATTCTCAGGATCCATCAGATACATTTTTAAAAATTCTCTTCTTCCAAAGTATGACAGCCGAGTATAACCAGTAGGATGGAGTGAACTCCATCCATATCCTTGGGCAGCGGAACAGCCCAGCTACCTCCCATTCCCTAGGAGCACCGGGCAGCCGCATTTTTCACCACACAGATTTATTTCACCAAAGAGAAAACAGAGCTCCAAAAAGCTACCGGTGCTGTGATGGTCAAAGAATCTTGCCTGGGCCTTCAGCAGCCTTCCTAAATATGAATGAAAAATAAAACCTAGATACGTTCAGTCCTGCCACAGCTCCATGAAAACCACAGGGTGCTCAGGAGGATGGGCTCTGCTCGGTGAGGTCTGCTTGCTCCTCTCCGCAGAAAGAAGCATGAAGCACAGAGGCCTTGTTTGTGTTCAGAAGAACACAATGTAAAAATCTAACTGTGCTGTAAATTACTAGTGAAATCCAGTGGCAAAATTCCCAGTGACATCAGCAGGACAGCATTTCAGCCACAACAAAAATATAAACAGAGAGAAACAAACACACACAGAGTACTCATCGAGGCCCCAGTTTTCCACTAACTTTCAGTCGTTCACACTCAGGATTTTATTACCACCTATTGGAAAAATCAAACTGTTTAACACACTGAACTTCCCCTTCTTCCAAATCTTTATTTGCCCTGGAAAATGGCTTGTGTTTAGAAACCATTCTAACTACTATGTTGTTAAATAGCCTTCATTCCCAGAAGACAAATAACGTATAAATTTCTAGCTGGAGGTTGTGGTGGCGAGGTAAAGGTTAAATGCAATACAGCTTGTTAGAGACATGGAGTCTGCAACACAATTCATTTTCTCCCAAATAGAAAAAGATGTCGAGACATTCTTCACATTTCTGGCTTGCTCTTGTTGGGTTTTAGCATTTCTGGCTCCAGAAGGGAACATGGAGATGAACAAACATGAACAAAGGAAATGTGCTGACAGGTTTGTTCAAAGTAGGCTTAAAAAAATTCATAAAACCAAAAGGAGAGCTGTGGTTGCAAGCGTGGGGACAGACAGCACCAAAGATAGCAGAAAATAAACTTCAAAAAACCCCAAAGGTGAACGTGAAAGAGGAATTAACTTGTAACTCTGCATTACACAGTCTGGAATAAGCATTTCTCACTGTAGCTGGTTGGATATAAAAAGTATTCTACATAATGAGTCTGAACATGGCAGGACTACGGAGCGACAGCACCAGGCAGCGTATTCACCCGCATGCCCTGTATAGTCTATCCCTGCCACTGCTGAAGGTGGTCTGACCAGCAGCACACCCAACGCCTGCAAAGAACAAAACTCTTCAGCAGAGCAGCACCTCCTGCTG
>NW_009204901.1:12066-35041 GCF_000690835.1 Fulmarus glacialis
ATCTTATTTTTGATTAGCACAAAGGCAGCTCCCACCGAGACCTCTGCAGCCACAGCGTGTGAGCCAGAGCACGCACAGCGGCTGTCGTGCCCGCTGAGTAACGTTCACCGCTCAGGATCCAGCCAATTGCCAGGACAGCATTTTTCAATCTTTCTCCTTAACTAACAGATGTTTAAGCAACATGAGTTGCTCTGGCTCTCTGAAACCAGTGATGAGACATGTACTGAACTTTTACAGGAGCACATCCTTCAGGACTTTAGCTACTTTAGTTCAAGGGCACTTCGCTGTCTGTCAATACGAGTATCACTTCATCCAGCTCTCTCCCTTGCCCCCTCCACCCCAAACCACTATTAAAAGGCATAATTAAGGTTGTAGAGTCAAGCACTCAGCACAGAGGGCAATCCTGAATTACAAGTGTCAAAACTAGCAAAGCTAGTTTTACCATGCATGTCCACTACCAGCATTAATTGGCATGACTGCGCATAACTACATGCCAGCAGTACGTAGCATGGAGACTGAGCTCCCTGGAGTTCTTCCCTTGCTTCCCTGCAATCACATGCAAAGTAGAACAGAAACAAGTGGCATGCCAAAAGCGTCCAGATCAAGTCCCCAGTGATATCTCACGCTCAGTAGCTTCAACTAATTTGAAGCCAGAAATGGTAGACAGGGAGAATCAGCCTGTGACTTGGTTCCGAGGGGAGCTGGAGCAGCAGCAAGCCAGAGAAATCCTTGCATTACAAGAGGCGGCTTCCTTTTCACGTGCCAGGATCATCCCTCAGGGAGGGCTGCAGGGAAACAAGACCTCTTTTAGCAGGCAGCATTTTGAGGTCTTTTCTCCTCTTCAAAGCCAGGCCTTCTGAGGACAGGTCGTCTTCTCTCCTAACATCAGCTTCCACGATTATAGCGGGGTCCCCTACACCTCTGCAATTGCCCTGGTGGAAGTTCCTTCTCTTTTTCTCCTGGCCTACTGCCCAATCCTGCCATATTTTTCAGGAGGTGCTTGTGGAGGGAAGATGGCTATCTGAGTTACCAAGACACCCCATGCTGTAGGGGTGCTTTGGAAAAACCTGCTCCATCTCAGCCAGAAACTCAAAGTGCTCTGCTGCTGGCACCTCCCCTCCTTCTTCAGTGATTTTAATGCTGCCCATAACAGAAAATGGAAAACAAGAATGAAAACAAGCAAAACCCAGAACCACTGCACCCACAACTAAACACCGTGCCAGGGAAGAAGCAGAGCTCCCTTAGCTCCCTTTGCCTTCAGCCCCAGGCCTGCTGTTGAACATGCTGCTGGAAACTGCAAAGAATACACTATAGGCAAAATGAATTTGTCTTCTCCAACTAGTCAAAGCCCTCCAAAAACTCGATGAGAGGCCAAGGTGTTCTTAAACTCAAAATGCAGGATATTCCAATGCCGATTCCATAATCAGCCGTTTCTGCTCAGCCGTAACAGTGCTGCGAAGTGCATTTGGCCCCTCGTCTCTCATTGCCTGGGTGGGTAGTGAACAGGCAATGACAGATGCCTACCAACAGCCTGCAACTGCTCCTAGCCTGCCTCACTGGGAGCAGCAGGTCTCGTATTTGGAAAGATCCCAAGGTATCATAAACCTGCTGCTGTCTTCCCTTTACAGCATCATTTCTGTCTCTGATTGCATATGCAACCACCAGGGCACAGGCTATAAAGCCCAAGCCTGCAGCTGATACCGAGATCTGTCTGCATTTCTAGATGTTGGTCACCATAGCAATACCATAGTAATTTTTAGTTTGTTTTGTTGCTGTTGGTTTTTTTTTTGAAGCTAGGTTCTTATCCAGTGCAAACAGTTCCCAGTTATGTGAGAAGGAAATTAACACTCGCAGCACGCTGCGGACGTGGCAGGGCCTGCCACCTGGGAGCAGGGTGCTGAGAGGAGATGCTCAGCTCCTGCCTCACCCCCCTCTGCAATTGCAGGGCTCTGCCCACTTCATTCACCAAAGCCATTCTGATGCCTGCAACCAGCGTGGTGTTGCTACCTACCCATGCTGAAGAGCACCACGCTACTGTGCCTCCTTACCTCCTCGGGGAGCTCTTGTGATTAACTTTTCTCAGAACAATCATCAGATTGTTATGAGCATCCACTTTCAGCTTCTCCCTTAAACAGCTCAGCCAAAAGCAGCTTACAAGACCAGCGCAAATAATGTAAAGCCAACTTTTCCTTCAATGCTAGAGGCTATTTCCAGGGTCTGGTAGTGATCCACAGAAGCCTTAATACAACTATCATAAGGGTGTTTTCCAGAACTGCCATATCAACATATATTGGTCAACAGCTTGGTTTTCAGATGTCATTCATGGGCTACTCCAAAGAATTTGGAAAAGATGAAACAAGTTGATTGCCAGACATTTACCCCCCCAAATATAATCAACTGTGGTCATGTTCAGAGTCAACGATACCCAAGGGAGAATCCTTCCAGAAGCAGAAAGGTATCCTTTTGCCAAAAGTATTTTTTTTTTTTTTAGTACATTTGGGTAATTCGGGAAAGCTGACCCTTTAGCAACCAATGCCCCAACGAGGCGGAGCAGAAGATCTTAGCAGCACACTCTTCATTACAAACTAGCAGTTAAGTTAAACAATAGAAAACTGTCTCACAGCATCAAATCTTTGTAAGGTACATCCATCATAAAATGGAGCAATTTTTGCAAACCTACCCTCCTGATTTGCTAGGACTGCACACTACCCATTTCTGTATGCCGGTTAACAGAGGATAACTGCCTGGTACTGTTCCTGCAGATGAATAAATAGTCTTTAAATGCAGGCAGTAGATGTTTGTACCGTGATGCTAAAGGCCTGTGGTTGATATATATCTGTCAGTCATGCAGAACAACAGAATGACTATTTTGTTAAAGGAAAGTGGAAAGGTATCTTTCAAAAGAACACTGATCTTTAATCATAGATTAGGGAAGAAATCATGTTTCTTTTTGCAGAAAGTAAGTCATCTTCTTTACCAAAAGCGTAATTATAGCATGTGATGGATGGCTTTAAAAATGCCTGCCCTGGAGAGAGACAATTGACACAGACCACGCACCGTGGCAAAGGTAATGCAATAGCAATTTATATCTCTGCATTAACCACATTAACCACATTAACTGTGCCAGGTCTGAGACGTGGTGATAGGTATCAAGAGAAAAGAGATACCTATCTCAAGAAGGCTCATTAACTTGGGAACACTGAAATATCTAACAAAATCTCCTGGGTTGAGGTACTACAACTTCACTTAGCCATCACAAGCAAATGCTCATTTATTGCGGTTTTAATCAACGGAGTTGAAAGTGCTTCACTAGTTTTTGCTGGTGGAGCCTCTGCTGCAAGGCTCAGACATCACCTCCAACTAGAGAGGGCTCTGCCCGCTGCGAGTCACTGCTGCCGTGGTGACTTCATCAGAGGATGCACGCATGAGTCATCCAGTCTTGGGCAAGCCCACCCTCACACAGGAGGGGACTGTAACCTGGCTTGTCCCCAGCTCTTGGATGCCCCAAGTCCTGCTTAGGGATGCCCCAGACAAGAGAAACCCGAGAGGAAGGAACGCATCTGAGTCCTGAAGCTGCCTGCCACCAGCCCTTTCTGCAGGAAGGCTCTGGGGCTTTTAAACTAAAGGTGTCCAAGATGGACCTCTGCTTGGTGGGGACAGAAGTGCACCAGCCAAACTGATCAGGTTCGGTCTCTCGTTAGGTAGGTATGTCAGTTCTCTTGGCGGATACAGGGAGGCGTCCCTCTGACCTCCAATGGTTTTGCTCAGGAGGTCAAATGGCTTGTCGCTATTTCGTTCATACCACTGAGAGCAGTAGGAGAAACACCAGATCTGAATTACTACTTTAAATAAAACAGGAGAATATGTACAGAGATGATGAAAATCCTCTGTACTGGAAAAAAGTCTCCAGAAGTTATCACAATTAAAATATCATTACAGTATGCACTCATAGCTGGGCTGCCACATGAACCTCAAGGATGTCAATATACACCCACGCAAATAACACATACACATCTCCCAGACAACTCAGTTCAGAAACTATGCACATAGCCAGTCCTCAGGTTTCCTAAAAAATTATTATCCCTTTCTTTCCTCATCTGAAAGTGAGAAAAGACTACATCTAAATAGATGCTGTTCTCTGCAGTCTAGAGTGCAGAGAAAAAAGCACAAGGAAACAAAGTTGGTCCTATCTTGCCACGTTGCAATATACTTGCCCTCCAAATTAACTTTCTTTATCCATCCTGCCTGGCCCCCTGCAAGCTCTCCCCATTCCATGTCACTTAGATGCACTGAGTCAGAGCTGTGAGACTTTTCTATCTCCAGGTTAGTATTCACTCTGGGTTATGGAGCCAGCATTTAGGCCAGTGGCTCAAACTGTAAGGATATTTCCAGCAAGGCTGCTCCAGCAGCCCTTGGAGCTGAACGGAGGGCTGCGAGCCCAAATGGCGCCTTTCCTCCCAGTCTCTCCACTCAGTGCCCAACTGGAGCTGGGGGTGCAGCAACCGCCCCAGCAAACGACCATCTTTAACCTGATAACATCGTAACAGATGACAGCTCATGCAAGTACTGCAGCACCCATCAGATACGCCTTTAACAGACTTCTTGTATTACAGCATAAAGAGCAATATGCCAGAACCAATTCCCAAATTACTGATAAACTTTGGAGGGAAGCAGCAAGTGAGAAAAGCATATATAGAGAACCCATCCCTATCCTCTGTTTTCCCACACACATTCACCCCTTCAATCTCTTTCCAGAGCACCGTGTTAGCCTGTGTGAAGCAACAAGTTTTAAACCAAGAGGGAGAGGAACTCCCTCAAGTTCTTGTAGTTGATAATGACTTAATGTCACCCTTCACTGCACACTTCCATGAGACCAGGCAAGCGACAGAGTCGTCATCCCTCTCATAGCCCCTGGTTAATACCAGGCTAACAACAAGAATTCCCTTTGTAGTCAACCCATCTGAAGCAAAACACTCCCAGAATGGTGTCTTCACCTTGCCCAAGTGCTTTAACCTTGAGTACAAACATCAGTGGCAACAAAGCAAAAATGCTTTTCCTCAGGGACCACAGACAGCATCTGGTGGAGACCAACTTGGCTTTCGTTCCTCCCGTTTCCCCCCCCACTCCTTCCAAACACACCTCGCATCCCTCGGTGTCTTCTCAGTCCAGTTATTGGAAGATGACCCCTCTGCCCCCAGGCCTCTCATGACCTAGAAGAGCCCCCATCTCCTGCTGGTATGGGGCTCTGCTGGCTCTGCCTCTGCCTCTTTCACCGCCCAAAGGGAGGCAGTACCCAGGGACAAGGAAACACAAGCATCGTTTGCAGACAGATGGAGGGATGTCTTGGTAAGACTAGTTCCTCCTGTGTTTCTTGACCTCCCAAGCACTGTCCCTACTGGCAGCTAGCAAAATCTGGAGGAATGGCACTGTTGTTCACGGTAACCTGCAGAGCAAAATATAAGATTAGCGCCTTAACAGAGCAAGAGGAACAGTAATAAGTGCCTGCAGGCTCTTAAATCAAATATTCTTGCTTCTTTCAGCAAGCTACCACAGCTGTCCATCCCTTCTTCCAGCCGCATGGGCCCAGCAAGATCTTTTGGAGGACACAATCAATGATGTTCACAAGACCACAGCAATGTCTTGCAGAGCCCTTGAGAAGTGATTAACACCTCCTATTCCATCTCAGCTCAAACGGAGAACTGCAAAGCAGGAAACAGCATCATAAAACACCTACTTCCAGGTCTCCCTAAGTCCTTCATGTGAAAGACCTTGCAAATCTCAAACCCAAAATGTTTATTTTAATTAACTTCTTCCATTCACAACAATACAAAAGACTTGGATTCACTTGGTTTTTTTAAGGAAAATGTTGTCCTATAATTAAAAGCAGATAACAGTATTCTCTGCCTGGCAACAGCCACCTTAAACTCCTATTTTTATGCTTTTTTGAGCCAGTAAGGCAATTTTACATACTCACAGCTTAAACAACAAAATTTTCTAGAGAAGAGTTTAATCAATTAATCCTCAGTGCCGTACATGAGATTTTACATGGAGGAATCCAATAAGCTATGGATTGTCAGTAAATTCTTATCTATTTTAACTAAATGCTTATCTGTTCTAAGGGTCTGTAAATCTTGTCCTCAGACATGCGACAGATCTTAAAATCACTCATGTCTGGGCCCCCAAACTGCAAGCTAGACATTTAAAAAACTGCACAGAAACTATTCTGGGGGGGGGTTCTGGACAGAGAAGGCACCACAGCCCTCAGGTCAAAGACTCTTGAAGCATCTTAAAAACTCCCCAACAGTCTGTTCCTCTTCCGAGAGTGATGGGCACTGCACACTTGAGAACACGGACAGGCAGAAATGCTTGTTTTATCCGCCTTCATTTTGAGATATTTCTTTAAATTCCAACTTAATGTCCACTTAAACTTGAAAAACCTCATGCTCAAATAAATAAATCTTCCAGGCAAGACCCTCCATCAGATTGTGTTTGGCAGAGAAGGCACTTTCATCCCCAACTCATGACATGAGAGTACGGAAGACAAGGGGATGAAGAAAATTTCTTAACGCTTCAATCCCAAAAGAAAAGTGCAAGAAGTGTACAGAGAGCACCTGCAATAAAGCACTCACTGAAGAGCAGATCTTAATTAAACACATGGACAAACACTTGTCTCCTCTCTAGTAATACCACGGATCTCCTCGCTTTTGTGCTTAGAGGACACAAGCAGCTTTTACTGACTTTTACCGACTGTGAGAGCCAGCGTGGGATTTGGCCCAGTACGCTATAGGTGTGTACCCAGCTGCTACAACACTCATCGCCTCAAAACACACTTTGTCCGTTCTTTCTGTAAGCCATCTATGTGGGCTTCCCTTTCTGCCTGCCACGCTGGCGTTGCTCCTCAAGGCTCCTGGGGTGAGAGCAAAGTCTTTGCCAAGTTAAAAGAGGACTCAAAACTTGTCTCCATGAGACAGCTTCCATACGTTCACCTCCTTTGCAGGCAGGGGAAGGAAACAGTTCTCCTTAGCAATCTCTTTATACCGTGATACCCATCTGGGGAGGAAGAAAGGAGACAAACCAGCTAAAAGAAAATTTCCCTGAGGAGATAGATGGGGATTATTGGCCAAAAAAACCCCACCAAAACCAACTCTCCAGTGGTCTAATTGTTCCTGCTAGCTTCAGAGGAGAGCCCTGCTGCACCCCACTGGCAAGCATTTGAAATGATGCTTACGTGCTTCGGAGCCAGCAAGCCATTCTTGCATTATTCTCTGCGAGAGACACAGACCCTTCAAAACCTGAACGTAAGCAATTAATCCTTGGCGCTGGAAGTTAGGTTTCACATAGAAGAACCCAATAAGCAATTTTAATCTCCAGTTCTTGAGCTCTGCAGAGCCAATCATAGAATCATAGAATCATTAAGGTTGGAAAAGACCTCTAAGATCATCAAGTCCAACCATCGACCCAACACTATCATGCCCATTAAACCATGTCCCTAAGCACCTCATCTACACGTCTTTTAAATACTTCCAGGGATGGTGACTCCACCACTTCCCCGGGCAGCCTGTTCCAAGGCCTGACCACTCTTTCAGTGAAGAAGTTTTTCCTAATGTCCAGTCTAAACCTCCCCTGGCGCAACTTGAGGCCACTATGGACTTTCTCTTCTTCAGATGCTTTCAGAATGGCATCCCTTGGCCAGCTGAACTGGAGGGAGTGGGAGGACAGGGGAGAGAAGCAGGATGCAAGATCTACTTGTGCCCCGAAGTAAGCTGTTAATTTTGAAATTATCATAGTAAATTATCTCCTTGCACTCTATCCTTTCCTTTGCTAGTGGCAGTATGGGAGAGGAGAACACGTATTTTAGGAGAGGGCAGCTATTAAAAATCTAAACATGTCATGATTTTCCCCCTTTCTCACTGCAGATCTAGAAAATTTTGAATATGCAAGTTTTAAGCACCTCCTGATCAGCAGATAGCAAGCCTTGTGGAGCTACCTCAACTCAAAAGTCAGTAATTCATTAAATAATTAAAAGCATAATAGTGGCAGCACAGCAGTATCATATGGAACCTCACCTCTGTCTGAAGACACCAAGGACTGCCACATTTCATAGGAATAATAAACAACAACAGACACATTTCTGCTGATGTAATTGATCTCTACCCCCTGCCATATTAACAAGAGAAAGATGCCCATGTTTATGATGAATTCTTCTAATTAAGAACCCTGTGCAAATGGCATGTGTCTCACCCAAGGGATTTTATCTTAACCAGGAACCCAGTTCAAGGATAAAATTCAGTTGCATAGCTAGCTAAGCACAAATCACAGTGACACTTTTCCTTCTGCTAGGCAGGAGCCAATGAACCATCCCTGGACAACTCGTTCCTGTTTGCCTCATTCGAGCCACTCATTACAGTGTGACAGCACTGCAAGATGTCACACTTGCAAACAGACCCCTGAGCACTCCTGATGCTTCATCCCAAAGACAACCCAAGAGGAGAAGCGTCATCCTTGGGGGGCAAAGCATGCTGGCACTGTGCATCAGCGGGGTATATTCACCTCGCTCTTCCTTGATACACCTCCCCTCCCTGCAAAATAGTCGTGACTATTTGCACATGCACTGAAGCTCTAGGGAAAGGGACGACAGTCAAATGCCCGGTGGGAAAGACATTCAAAGAGAAAGTCAACGGAGCCTGAGCAATCAGCGTAAATCAAGACTTTAAGCTTTCTGAGCCTCCCTCAGACTCTTGATCTGTAAAAGAAGATGCTTAAGCACTTACCACATTTCTGAAGAGTCAAGTGCACCAGACGTGTCAACGCAAAAAATGTTTATTACCAAAAGTACCAACTGAAGTGTCTCAATCTTACTGTCTCTGGACTGTTTCCCTTGTAAAAATCATCGGGCAGAACAGATGTTGCTACAAATCTGTTTAATGTAGAAATAGAGGCTCACTTTCAGCCTGTACATCTTTAGTAGATCCTTGGCTTGGTGCAGTATCTAAGTCCTAACTAATCTGACACTAGAAACTAAGTCATAACTATAGCAGCCAGTACCCCAGTTTCTGGTGCATAAAGCAGCAGTTTCTGTTTATTGACCAGCAGAGAGAAATCTGGCTGCCTAGCAGCTGAATCAGATGGGAGCAGCCCCTTTCCCACACAGCAAAGAAAACATTCAAGGAAAATCATCCTCTATCCTCTGCTCTCTGCGGTAACACCATTAGGCCATGACATACAGCCAGGTCACTTATGTACTAGGAAAAATTCCACTGATAGCATTTCCCTTGCTTGAATGGGAGGCAGGCTCTTAAATTAGCTCTGGAGGAGCAGACTGGCCTCTCTAACAGCAGTCCTCTCCTCCCAGATCACACATCTTCAAAGGAGGGGAGGCGGCCGAGCTCCTTCTACAGCAAGGAGCAGCCAGCTCCAGCCCGGTGATCCTGAATCCTACTCTATAATCTCAGCATCCTTAGATAATCTTTCCTTCTGGTTTTGGACCTCGAGCACTCAATCTGGCTCAATACAGACCAAAACCACAGCGTTGTGCATCCTGCACATTATATTGTCAACCTATTTAACGGGATGGAGGGAAGGAAGAGCTATCAGATGGTGTCTGTACTCCCCAAACAAGCAAGAGGCTCCAAGAGATGATAGTGTGGGCCGTTACCACCAGAGGCAGTCAGCATCTGCAGGGAGGCTGCCTGGATGATACAGTTATTTTAACATCTCCGCTTTCTGTGACTGACGCAAACAACACTATATGTGTAAAGAGGAAATACAAAACAACCCTCTTTTTTCCCCGATAAACTCAAATAGCTGAAGTGACAAGGTAAGAAAGACAATATTAAGATTCTGCATTTCAGCAAACATTCAAGTGTTTTAAATATATTTGAATACTTCCACATCCACCCTACACTAGGAGCATATACTAAAGACAAAAGTTCTTGCACCCCAGGCTTCTTCATACGCCTTTCTCATCCGCAGAGAGCACGAAGGAAGCTCCTCCAAATTCACGTAAGCTAGTTCAGCAAACCAAGGAGCATATTGCTGTTCACCTTCACACTCTCAGAAATGCACCAAATCAATTTCATTAAAAGCTAAGAGATTTTTTTTTTAAAAGAAAAAAAAACAGGTTTTTGAGAAATGCAGAGCGACAAGTTCTTTTAGGTCAACACTTACTAAAGCACAGTATAAATACCTTTCTCCTTGCCAGATCCTCCTTGTCTGGAGGACAGGTAGCTGAGCTGCCCTCTAAATGACACTGAAGACATTCCCACGCAGTTGTTTTTCACATGTGCTTTGGTAACGCTGGAGGTACTGAACTGGCAGGAGAATTGCAAATAGTTCTTCTGGGAGGACAGCCTACAGGGAGCCTGAGCGGCCCTACTAAAGAGGTGGGGATTTTCCACTCACCCTTCCCGGGAGCAAAGGTATTTCCTTTAGATCATCAGGGGTTTCAGTCTATTTTGGCCATTTTTATCCCCTCAAGTACCTCCAAATAGCCCATTTCTGCTTACAGTGCAGAGCCACTCTGAAGAACCAATTCTGTCCCAATCCTATAGTGCCGTATGGAGACGTTCAAGAAGCAATAGCAAGTATATGTCAAACAGGACAGACTTCCCTAGGGACTTAAGAGTTGCTTGCGGCTGTTGAGGTGGCATATTGCTGCTGCCCCAGAAACATTGCTCCTCACCTCTCTGATCAGCAGAGATGGTCTCCAGCGTGCCTTGCAGAGTGGGTTATCCAGCTCAGGTACAAGCTACACCCCAGGGCCCTCACGCCTTAGACTGCTAAGTTTCCCCTGCCTGCATTACAGAATTACTAGCACCAAATACTACCCAATATCACTCGCCAAAACAATGGGGGTAAAGCCCTAGTCATCCGTTTGTAACTTTTCACCATCCAGCTGATGCTGTCCAGATTGCTAGAGTCTGAACCAGTCACCTACCCCTTCTCAACATCCGCGGCAGTGGATGTCCCACATTCAGACTCCTGTTTTGGGGGGAAATGAGTACAGCTAGCTGAATTCATCCTTGGAAAATTCTGCTCCTACAAAAGCAGATGCTGCTGCTTCTGTTTGCATTTGACTATTAATAACTTGTGGCAAAAAGGCCATATGCCCAGTCAGATGGTGTTGCCTGTTACAACTTGTGCCACGTGCCACCGGACGGGAATATAAGCGTTTCAGCATGCAGGCACTCACGTTGCTGTTATCTATCCGCTTTAAGAACTTGGTAGCAAGACAAAAAACGAATACATACTACAAATGCCAGGAGCATATTCCCAGATGCAAACCCTCTTTTTTCTGCAGAGAGAATGATTGTGTATTTTTACCCCCAAGAAGAGCAAATCACACAGGCCACTGGTCTGAGCACAGAACTAGAATCCAGTCACTTGGCACCAAAAACAACGTAACGAGGGGAACCTCACTTTACCCTGATTAAGCTGAGAATTTAACTCTCCGAAGACAGAGTTAAGCCTGAAGAAGCAGCAGCAGCCCCGGGAGCCCCCCCGCCACGCGGGTCGCCACCGCAGCCCCCTAAGGAGTGTTTAAACAGCACGCAGTATTAGGGCTGAGGTGCGAGAGGCTGAAGTCCAGCTCCCCCAGCTCAGCAAACACCCTGAGATTTATTCCTGTTCAGTCTGGAGGGACAGCTTATCCTGACAAGAAGTCATGCTGTTAAGCGGCAACAGGTTTAATGATTAACATTTGCACGTACAGGAATCATTTAGAAGCTTTTTCCAACCTGTCTCCCCACTCCTGCTCCCAGTGGCTTATCCTCAAATGCTGTTTCTTCCTCCAAATGAACACGCAGAAAAAAATGCACACCAAAACCTGAGCTGGCACTTAGGGTAATTGAGGGGGTGGAAAGTTCCCCACTTCCCCAGACACAAGCCAGATTTATTCCCCCCAAGCTATCTCAGCCCCCTCAGGTTATGCAAAGTGCCAAAGCGGTTTTTAAGCGGCCAACCCATCACTGACCACACAGAAATTACAGAGGGTGCGGAGGTGATCCAAATTACCAAGGCAAGCGGAACCCTAACAAGAATGAGGTACGGCCAGTTACAACAGCAGCTACCACAGGACAAACTGACTTCTAATTGTCTCTGAGTAGTAGCTTGAATCCAGTACCAAGTTCTTTGAATTAATGTTGGTACACAGTTAATATCCAAGCTGTCTTGGCTTCACTGGTGTTTTAATCAGAGTTAATAACCAGAGGTTAGCAGACCTGAATAATGAACATACCTTTTTTTTCCTCTTTTTTTCTTTTCTTCCTTTCAGCAGACATTGAGGTTTAATCTCAGCCCTACATCAGGGAAATGGGGGGAAAAACATTTTCTCTCCCCAACCCTTTATCTTACTCATCTATGGAGGTTATAAACTCCCTCGGACAGAGGCTGTCTTTTCAGTTCACATCTCACCTTGCACAGAAGAGGCCCCCATCTGGATACCCAAACACCCCCATAAGGAGGGATCCGCAGACTATCGGGAGGGACCCAGCAGCACAAGCTGTACGTGAGGTCTGGGCTAGGAGCAAGACATACAGGAGATCTCAGGCTGTGTAACTTTGATGTGCAAATCGCTCAGAGAACATGGCAAGGCGACTGGTAACTCCAGGCAGGCTTGTGGCAGCCCCTAACAGTTTATTATTCAACAAGTCGCCCTGCCTCACTCTCCCATCCCAGAAGAGCCCCAAAACAAGTCCCTCACATACAGAAAGAGTCTGCTATACGTCCAGCCGTGAGCCAGGCTATGCGCTCCCCTGGCATACAGAGTTACAGCCAGGGCAGGGGAAAGGCTGGCAGCTGCCGGAGCCGGCTGAGTTTTCACAGAGAACAGCTTCTCTCCATGTCTCTCCTTTAGCACCTGAACCCTACACACACTGCCAGCGCTCAGCCAGCTCTTGCCACGCAGACCCAGGTAATGGCCGGAGCCACCCCGATCGCGTCCCAGTGCGGGTCTGAACCCTGCGTTGCAGAGGTGCTGAGCCCACCCTAAGGCTAAGCAGCATCTGACTCTCAAAGGACCACCAACTGATAGGCAATGACCAAAATGCATCTAAATTTACCCACATCAGATACAGGACAATGATACAGGACAATGACAATGATATGGGAATGAAAAATACTAAATTGATAACTTTAAGCAAATTCTGAAGTAGATAGAAATATTTTCCATTCAGATTCAACTCACCTACTCCAGACTGGAGAGACATTAATTGCCTTTAATGATTCAAAATAACCTTCTGGCAACATGCTTCATGGCTGTCCTTGCCACAGAGAATGGCATGGACCACAATTAAAGCTTCACACAGGGCCAGCAAGTCAAATATAGCAGTGGGAGGTGTATTTCTAGTGGAATTACAAAAGCATTAATAGAAAGTTAGATAAGAAAATTGATAACGTAACGTGGATCCTCAAAATTTACTTAGTCTTAATGAATCTGTCACAAGACTCAGTTTAGCAAATTCCTGGACATTTAATAAATGCTGTGTGCTGCATTATTTCCTAATTTCTTAGATTCATTGCTATATAAACTAGGGAGTTCAAATGGCCACCATGCATTTCTGCTTTCTAACACTTTGAAGGATTCTTCCACGGTGAATAGCACCACTCACCCACCCCCCCAAAAGACATCAAGATATTTCATTTAAACTTTAGATGTTACAGTTTTGGATTCTGCTGAAGCCCAGCTGAAGGAACTGATTGCATCTGCATGCTGGGTTTTCTGAACATGCAACCCACGGGCAGCAACAAGTTCCTTTTGCGTGCTCATGAGGTGGGGAACTAGAATAACACCTTACAGGGCTCCTAAGGTACAGGAGGCACAGAAGAATAAGAAGGGGATCCCTTCACACACCCAGTTCCCATCAGCACTCTCCCCTCCTGCAGCTGCTGCTCCTGCCCAGCTGACTGCCAGGAGTCCCTGCTCCTGCACACCAGGCGATCTGGGGACACGGACTCACGCCGGTGTGTCAGGGAGTTGCCACAGCTCAGAAGGTCACAGAGCATCCCGTGCAGACCCTGCAAGAAGGCAGGCGCGGAAGTTTAGGGAGAATTTTCTCATCCCTTCTTCAGCGCTTGCAGTGATGCTAGTAACTATTTGTCCATTCCTGCGCCTTCGTTATGATGCCTCTTTGGCGATACTGGGGAAAGGCAGAAGAAAGATACAAAGCATTCCAATCCCCTGTAAGCTCAATGTGACAATTACAATCCTCTAACTAAGAAAGAGGAGGAAAAATGGGATGGGTTGTGACAGGTTGGGAGGACTAAATCCCCGGTAACTAGGGCACCAAGATATAAAGGGCTCAGCTTTGCGCACATCATACGCCTCTAACAAGGTCCCCACAGTACACTATCCCTGCCAATTCCTCAGTGAGTAACCGCAGGTGAGAGTTGGTGAGACCCACTGCCCCGAGGATGCCGGCAGTGGGCGAGAGGACTCTACTGCCAGGGCTTTGCCATGCTGAGACTAACGTATCCAAAACCACGGGGGTGGCAGGAGCACCCAGGTAGCCCCCTTGATTCACAGGTGCAAGGGGCAGCAAAGCTCAGGGTGGTACCAAGCACGCAGGGCTGAGCTGCACAATTAATGCCTGAGCTGCAGCAGAAAGGAGAATATACCAAATAATCTATTTTTCACATTAGTCCGCCGAGCACAAACATTTATATCACCCCACCATGTTTCCCTTCCCTCCAGCACATCTTTCCTGAAGATGAGACTTCGGGCCCAAGAAAATTAATGAGTAAATAATTTACAATTGATAATTATTTTTAATAATGCTGTAAGCTAAGTGATGCAAGCAGATCAGCAGATTTTCCCTACTACCCGGAGTGACTCAATCTGTATCCTGTGCTGTAAGGACAGCGTTGTTTACTTTCACTGTAAACCACCTCCTCTTGGCTCCCCTAATGCGTAGCATGAGATTGTGTCTGTTCAAGAACCTGACCCGAGCCAGCAGTCCATCCGCTGACTTAAAACCCTTTCACACTTGGCCAAAGGGAGCTTTTGATAGGTGTTGGGCAACCTCTCCAAGGCCAGACCTCACTTGACCACATCTCATCACTGCCTGACCCGACAGGCCCTCTGTGATGACCACAGCTAGTCCCGAAGGAACACCGATTTCCCAGCCCTTCCCAATATTTCTTTGGGAGTGCCCAACCAGTGTGGTCCAGTTTTCCCAGCACAGACTGGAAATGCCCTACAGGGCTGCTCAGCTAGCGGGCATGGCACAGCAATGGGGCATCCCAGGGCACAGCACAACCAGACTTAGACCACCCAAATGCAGAGAGGGTGCAAACAGATGCACCAGATTTGCTCAGATTTGCTCCAACAAATGTTTTGAAAGTATTACCTCATTGCAGAGCATCCGTCCTTCTGCTGCCATCCCAAGCTCAGTATAACCACCACATTGCACTCCGAGCGAGGGGAGAAACATGACTGTGCTCACCCCAGCCTGCATCTGGTACTGCCAGGGGAGCCGGCTCTGCTGTCCCCGAACACAAAACCAAGAGCCTTAGCATCACAGAGGCTTCACAGTAGCACCAGCGGGGATGTGGCAACTCAGCATCCCTATACCGGGGACAGGGTTATGCCCTACCTGTTTGTCACTGTCCCTATCAACCCGCCCAGAGATCGCTTTAGGAGGCTGTGCCCTACCTTTAGGTGTAAAACAGGTACTTCAGCCAAATTGAGACATCCCAGAAAGTTAGGAAATACATACAGCCTACTGCCATCAGCAG
This sequence comes from Fulmarus glacialis, assembly GCF_000690835.1. Classification (NCBI taxonomy): domain Eukaryota; kingdom Metazoa; phylum Chordata; class Aves; order Procellariiformes; family Procellariidae; genus Fulmarus; species Fulmarus glacialis. The sequence continues at coordinate 27,799 of NW_009204901.1, forward strand.
CCTGGTGTAGCTGGTAATTCCTACCATACAACTAGATCCAAAATGTCTTCCAGAAAGGTACAAAGGAAAAAAAAAAAAAACCAACACCACATACATAGTATAGCACTTGGGAATTACAACATGATCACACCACTGAGCAACAGGAGTCTGCAGTGAGCACTTGCAACATTCACATTTCCTAACTCCAATACTTTACTATTAATTTTTACAATTTAAAATTACTTTGGAAAACTACATAGGGAACACAATTTTTTTAACTTCATTGTGTAGATGTGATGGCTCCCATTTGCACTGCTACTGTATCCCTGTTCCCACACTCGGAGACTAACTCACCAGTTACCCAAGGAGCTGCACTGGTTTTTGCAGCTCTTACGTGGTCTTCCTCATTTGTTAGGCTTTTTACTGCATGCTTGATACCAAAAGGCACAAAGGTACAGCATGGCATTACTGAGCACGACACTCTCTGGCACCAAATACTTCGTTTCGGGGCACTCAGCATGCGAGCAGATGGAAAGCATCAGTCGTTTCCAATTTTGTCCTGCAGGAAGACTTTTTCAGAGAACCTCTGAAGACACCTTCATTGGGTAAGAGCACTTTTCCAGCCAAGACCCAGCTGTCTCAGGATTCAGCCTGTCCAAAACAAAAAAGTCAAGAAAAATATTCCTTTTTTTTTCCTCCTGGGCCCACAAAATGGCTGATGCAGGTTTCAGCACAGTTGCTTTTTCTCTCTCTGCTGCTTTAAAACAAAGCCTCCTCACAAGGACCACATTTCAGCTTAAAAGATGAAACATTTGGAAAGCAGGAGAAAGAAAACAAGAGGTTAAAGTAGATCATTTTCTGACATTTCTGTAGCCAAGTGTCATCAGTGCCCATGCTATAACAGAGTCAGAAGTTGGAGCATTGACCCAGCCTGACCATGGCAGCCTTGAAGTCTGGACTGCAAAGTCAACCCTGCAGCTCCATCATGGCAGGACACCAAACAAGCATCATCAGCCTGGCTAAAACAGCTTCCCTGCCCAGAGGCAGCCCCACCGCGGCCTCACCCACATCCCGGGGCAGCACAGAGCAGTGCTGCTGGACCTCCACGGCCACCGCAGAAGGAGCTGGGGCAGGTCTCTGCAGGGACGATGCCCCTGAAGCAGCTCCAAAGAGAGCACGCAGCTGCCTATCAAAAACTCAGGCTCCACCAACACTGAGAAATTACCCATATGCTCAAAGCACATCACAACATGGGTAATTTCTCAGTAAAGATGGGGCCCAAGAGACCCCTTTTTTTTCTTTTTTTTCAAATGTACCCCTATATATCTCACTGTCTCCACAACCATAAGCACAATTTGGACCTGGAAATCTAATGAGGACAGTCCAGCTCCTGTCCTTTATCACTTTTATTAGTTGCAGGAATATGTGCTTGTAAAAACCCAGTGAAAGACAGCGGCAGGTAGGACACAGCCTTTCCTCATAAATCTTGATGTTCAGCCCACAGAGCTCACCGTGCTGCGCCTTTAACGTCTTTCTCCTGCCGCAGATGGTCCCTGACCTGCTGCATTTCTGCTACCCCTGTTTTTGGTTCAAATGTCTACAAAGGGTGAACTCAACCAAATGCTTTGCTAAGGTTATCTCATCTCCAGCCCTTTACAAAACTTGCAAGCTAAGCCTCCCAAAAGCCCTGTGAAGCAGATAAAAATCTCCATTTTAGACTTTGGGGAAACCGAGGCACGAAAGCCTGTGAGGAGGATGAGTTTGCAGCTCAGTCAGTATGCCAGCTCGACTCCCAGTCCATGGGTCTCGCTTTAGCTATGTCTTTACCTTCATGCGATAGTACGGGACGTGTTGTGGATCACGGCCTCTGCAGTAGGCGCTGTACAGGCAGAACAGCAGCGACAACCGACACGACGAGCCCCTAAGAGCCTACAACCCTACCACAGGAGCTGGCAGATAGGGCTGGAGGAGGACGAGGGAGCAGTCTTCACCACCCAAACAGGAAAAAGAGAATGAGGTCCTGGGACCGTCACTGAGATGCCGTGGGACAGGAACAACCAGCTGGCAGGCTGGGGAAGAGCCAAGGAAGAGCGAGAGATCTGCCCAGCCACGCTCTGCGCCCCGGCTTCCCCTGCAGAAGGGAGGCAACGCACGGCACGGGCGAGCAGGGGCCCCCGCTGACCCGCCTGCTTCGTCCCCAGCACCTTCGCCCCCGTTTATTTCATTGCCTTTGTGCCACGCTGCACGTTTTTCTAACGGGAATAATTAAGTCATTTTTCAGCGCTCCAACGCCAGCAGTCCCAGTTCGGTGCCGCTGAAACAAAACCAGATCTTCTCCCCTTGCCTTTCAAGTGACTCCCGACCTGTCCACCTCGGGATGAAGCGCCTGGGCCAACTTTCGCTCACAGCAAACAGCGACCCGAGATGCCTCTCAAAGCCTTCTGTTTCCAGCAGACACTGCTAAACTTTTAGTAAATCTTGAGGTTTGCTAGGGCATTTTTGTAAACACAGAGACGGGGGAATCTAATGGGGGAAGCAGCTGCATACTGAAAGAATGCTTCTGCTCGCTAAAACTTGCAGCTGCTTCACCCACTTATTTAATGGAAAGGCTCTGGTAAAAGATGACCTTCAGGAGGTCTGCGTTTCACCCCCCACACCTCTACACACCATCCCAGGTTGCCCAGACGGCCATGCTCCCCGAGCCCCAGACCACGCTAGAGCCACCTCGTCACTTTGATTAACAATTAAGGCCAGTGCTTCCAACTGGACTTTATGAATATTATTATTGTGAACCATTTCTTTTATTTTTCTTTTATTTTTTAATGTGCCACATGAGCCACTGGGACAAATTAAATATAAAATTGTTTTCTGCCATTTAGGCAAACGGCATTCATTCCCACGTTTTTAAAACATAAACACCGTAAATAAAATATTAAGCTGTCAAACTGTCACTGAATCTTCCTCCTGCAGTAATACCCCCTAGAGAAATAGTTACCAAGCCATCCTTTCCCAGAGAGCTGGCACAAGCCTCTCATCTGGCATTTATAAGAGAGATCCCACAGAGATCCAAAAAAATCAAGAGTGTTGCAGGGCTCTGGCCACAGCAGGAACGGCTGCCCCAAAACCCCAAGCCTTAAGGACCACCCCTCCACCACCCTAAAATTAACTGGGAAGAGCAGAGGCCATATAGGTGGAGGGCAGAGCCAGGCAGGTGCTGGATTTTGGCAGGGGAACGGGCCAGGCTGAACGGCACAGACAAACCCAGCGCGTGGAGGGGGCACCTTCCCCCTGCAAAAGCATCGGCACTACCACCTGCAGCTTCTTTTCCATCATGTTTCCAGCACCCCAGATGTTTGCAGAGCCACAGGGAGCGGAGCTGCTCTGCAGGCTGGCATGATGGAGAGCCCAAGTCCCCTTTCACTTTAGCTTGAAGGGAAGAAGATGTTTTAAGAAAATCAGAGCGTTTCATAAGCTGTTGAACGTGGCTACTTCACCGGCTTGCTCACCGTGCCTCCCTGGAGCGGGGTTCCCGCTGCCCGCAGCTGAGGTGGTCTGGCCTACAGGCAACGCAGCAGCCTTGGGGAGACCATTCAGCCTTGGGGAGACCATTCATCCATCCAGCCGCCGGTGCTGCGTTCACGCGTGTGCAAACTGACACACGGCCGCCCAGCGTAAGCGCAGAAAGAAACCTATACGGCCATATTCCTGATCTTTGCCCCAAAAGGCAGGAGACTCAAGAGTGAGCAACCTGGTAAGAGTCAAACGGTGAGGGAGTCACCACTTTCCACCGCTGCAAAAGGCTGCTGAAATGACCTGTGGCATCTCATTAAATATCACACCTTCTCTCTCCATGGCACAGCAGGACATGAAATCATACCTGTACTTCATGAGCCTGGCGATACGTCAATGCAAGGAATTAGTGCTCATCCCCTCTTGTTGGGTTTTTTTTTCTTAATTTAGGATCCACCCTGGTTCCCAGAGGTACATCCCCGAGGCTACAAGACCTGCCTCCAGGCAGGCGCACATGTGGGAGCCCTGTGGGATACAAGTCCCTGAAGAATGGTATCACTTATCGATCCACAAAAGCTGCAGCTTATCCCAGTGGTGAGGGAAACAGCATCCCCTGAAAGCTGCACACAGAGGGAATGTGATGAAGGGATGGCAATAAAATCATTCACGAACAAACGGTGAACATCAGCCGGCCCCTGCTCCGCGGGATTCAGATACCCACAGCCAAAGGGCAACAACCCCGTTACAGGTTGCTACAGGTGCAAGAGAAGACAAATGCAGCAGAGCACGCTGTTTGGCCAAGTTGAGTCTACCAGGGTCTGAAGAACATACACCAGGGTAGTCTTACACCCTGGCAAATACAAGCGTGGCTAAACTCGCCAGTCCGGATACTGAGAGAAGCAGGCAAACCCCAGCCGCTGCCTATCTTCTGGCTACACAAGAGGGGAAAGATTAAAGATTGACATCTTTCCTCGCCAACTTGCTCGATGCCAACAGACACCTCCCGTTCTCAGCAGTGGATCCCAGAGGAGTCTCCCGCTCAGCGTCTCGCAACAGGCAGGTGATGCTCAGTTCGGTGATGGTTGCAGAGAAGTTAGAAACCCTTTGCAACAAGGAAAAAGCACGCCTCGATCGTGTCTTCCCGGTGCTCATTTTATGTGGCTGAGCGCAGAGGTGGGGAGCAGCCAGGAGAGCTGAGCCCAGGCCACCTGAGCCAGTATTACAATATAGGGTCTCTCAGCTGCCAAACAGGCTCTAGGGGGGTCACAGAGAAGCTACACAGGTCACAAAAGTTGGCAGGACAAAGATAAGAGACAACATACCTGCTCCAAAGAGCAACTGCACACCAGCCTAGCACGACCCAGAGCATTTAACTAACGATATTCTTCTGTCTCTGTCTTTCAGGCGCGTTGCTGCTTTCCTACCACCCCAGAGAAGTCAGCAAGCTGGAGAAGCCCAAGGGCAACCTCACATCCAGCTTTTGACTGGGAAATCCCCAGTCTCCCAGTCTGGGACTGGGACTCCCCATCCTCAGCACGCACAGTCAGCCAACAGGAAAATTCCTCTTTCAAAGCTGCCTACCAGCCACCCCCCCCGGCTACCAAGCTTTGCCCACGCAACAGTGATGGCCTCGCTCTCTTCAGTGGGACACAGGTACGCTGGGCGAGCTTCCCACCCTGCAATCTTTAGAGGCGGGAGGACAGAGTCCTGGGCTCTGCCCATCGGCGCCGTCCTAAAGCAGACGAGCAGCACGTGGTGAATGATTAACCACCCTACGTAGTGTGGAAACGATGCCAAAGCCCCTCCAAAAGACACATTGCACAGCTTCTGCTTCCGGGAAATTTCCAAGGAGCAGGAGGCAACCTCCTGCCTGGGAGGGACAGAAAAAGAGCCCAGGGAAGAAGTCCATCCTCCAGAAACACCCAACACACAAACCAACCGCCGGAGGTCCCAGGGCTCCTCCTAATTGATATGAAACTATACCGTGCTCCAGAAAAAAAATGCATTCCTAGGACTATGGTACTCACTCGTGTTTCCACCCTCCGTGGCGGGTGGAAGGAGAAGCATGCAGGGGCTTGGCGTGTCGCCAAGTCAGCCCTGCCCTTTACCAATTTCTGCATTTTTATTTCAAGCATCTGTAGGACCTGTTTGGGGAGAGGCTATTGCAGAGAGCCCGCGTGTCAAGACTTCTGGATATAAAGCAGGGATCTGGAGGATCACTATTAACACACAAGCTATTTCTGGGACACTGATCTCTGACAGCCCAACTTCAATATTCAAAGATTTCCCTCGCTGACTCCAGGAGTCAGACATCCAGATTTTAAGTTTAAAGTTGTGCTAATAAACATGAGGTCAACAAATAACAAACCAGTTTCAAGCTGTGACTTGCAATCGACTATAGTTTTTACCTGAGGTGATTTTTATTCTTCACGTTGGGAGAGAATAAAGAAGAAAACCACAAGTTCAGAAAGCACTTAAATTTTTAAAACCCACGCAATTCACCTTCATTTGCCCAGGATTTGAAATGTCACCGCATAGACGCGAGAGCAGAACTCTTGGACTCACTCACCCAAAAGACAAGATTTTTTTCTCTTCCCAGACAGAAAAGCAGCCAGTTTTAGAAAATTGAAAAAATATTTTCCAGAGACCCGTAAGTCACATGAGTCACCCTTATTTGCAGATGAGCCCAAACCTGAACTCCAACACCATCACTCATGCAGAGCAGAGGAAACCAAAAGCTGGATCAAAACGGGCAGCTTGTCTCAGTGGCTCTGTAGAAGGCCAAAGGACACGAGAAGCATGCGGAGTATAGGCACGCCTCCGCTTACACAAGACTGCCATTATTTATTAAGTCAAGTAATTTAACTTTGCAGGGAATGAACTCAGGGTCGAGGGCTCTGCACTGCAAAAGGACAGCCACTTCTCTAGATTCATCATTTTTCCAGCAGGGTGGTTGAAAAGGCACATTTTCCACGCTGGCTGGGAGAGGGCGGCGGGCAGCGCCGCAGCCTGCACGCCGTGCACCCAGGAGTTGGGGTAAAGATGCGTGCTGAGGACCGCTTTGCACAGCTATAGCCCCTGCGTAGCCAGCCCCACGGGCTCACATGGTCCACTCAGCCCACGAGACCAACCGCTCATACCCCCGGCTAGACGTCACCCTCTGCGGGTGCTGTCCCCAGGCCCCCGCTGACCTTCCTGCCCTGTGCTCGCCTGCAGTCACTTCCCTGCTCCCACCCCCGCAGCGCAGGCAGAGGCCACGGCTGGGATGGCTCATTATTCGTCTCCCATCACAGCAAAGCCCGTTAGGCTCTCCGATAGCCATGCCGCTGCATAGTTACAGCAGCACATATATTGCATTTTACCAGCTTGCCTCTCAGGGCAGCCCAACAAACCCTTGGGAAACTGCTCTGCATGTACAAGGGGAAGCCCAGACACCACAAAATCCTCCTGTTTCCATCCTCGATGCAAACGGGTCACAGCAGGATGTGGTATTTCCACACACCTTGCTGTCAGGTGCATGAGGAGAGTGTCCTCCTTCATCCCAGCTGCTGCCTGCCAGGGGGACCAGGACTTACTCAGGGGGGCTGGCCCACCGTGGGACCCCAGTTACAGAGGGACAGGAGAGACAAAGGATGATTATTTTTCCCCTCTAAGGGATTTCAGGCAGAGCTGGGATGCTTTACGTCGTTCTGCGAGCAGGACCAGATTTGGAGCGGCTGGTGCACGGGGCCATAGCTTGTAACAACAGGCGTTG